>NW_019154103.1:22758530-22856610 GCF_002288905.1 Enhydra lutris kenyoni
TTAAAGATTTTATTTATTTATTTGACAGAGAGAGATCACAAGCAGGCAGAGAGGCAGGCAGAGAGAGAGAGGAGGAAGCAGGCTCCCCGCTGAGCAGAGAGCCCAATGCGGGGCTCAATCCCAGGACCCTGAGATCATGACCGGAGCCGAAGGCAGCGGCTTAACCCACTGAGCCACCCAGGCGCCCCAGGAGTGCTAGCTTTTAACCAGAAAGGAGGGTAACTTCTGTAGGTTCTGAGTGTTCATGGGAGTCTCTCAGGAACCAGAATCTTTGGGGGCATCCACACAGCTCTCCATATGCCCCGTGTGTGAGGGTCCTGATTTTTCCAACAAGTTACCTACCCTTGGCTTCAGTTGTTTTTAAAGCTTCTTGATTGATTAAGTTTTGAGTTTGATGTTAAAGCTTTTGCTGTTTTTCTCAGGCCAGGAGGCAAAGGTGGAAGCCATTAGGGAAGTAGTTTTCACTTGGTTAACTGCTCTCTGGTTTTCATTAACCTTCTGTAGGCCTCAGTGCAACTTAATAATAGCCAGCTAATAATAGTTTGTATCTATTGTTCATACACCTACACACACTTTTGAATTGCCTGCATTTTTGCCCCTGTCATGGCATTCCTCTGCTTCCGGAGAATCTCCCTAGTGACAACCGGTGAATGTTTTCTTAACTGGGCCACCACATTGTACCAGAGACTATCCATGCCCCAGATACCACATGTGGTGAGGTTCACAGACAGTGGGACAGTTCAGATCCAGTTTCCCAAACCCTCTCTTACTGACTTCTTAGACTACTCCTTTTATCAAGTGTCTCACTCAGGGTATTCCAAGAAACAGAAGATGGCACGAAGTTAGTTGTACAGGAAGCCTACTGGAAAAAAGATGAAGGGAGAGAAAGCAGGATTGGGAAAGAAAGGTTTCAGATGATGGTACAAATATGACAAAAGCTCAGCCAGCACAATGCAGAGCTCTGGAGCAAATATTCCTGTTGGGGAAATCCTATATTGGGCAAAGATGGCTGGGCCCTAGTACTACCGCCATCCTCAGTCATTGGCTGAGCAGGAGCGTTTGCCTCAGTTGGAATGCTGGATCAAAACCTGAAAAGGCTGCAGGTAGAGGCAGTTACCTTAATGGCATTAATTGCAGCTGAATTGCAAGTTCTGTCTTGAAGGGAGATAGAAGCAGTACACTTCCATGGCTATCCTGATCTAGCCTGGAAAGGCTTAGGGGTGCCAGCAACTAGTAGCTGAAGAACTTGATCAGGGGGTTGGGAAGGGAGGCCGAAACATGGAGTGCTGATTGCAAGTTGCTGAAGAAGCATTTTGAACACTACATCTCCCCAAGTCTGTATCATTCGGCAAAGGCCAACTGCAAAGTGGAGTTTTACGGGAACACAGTTATGCCCATCTGTTTACATGCTGCCCATGGCTGCTTTCTTGCTACAATTCAAGAGTTGAACGAATCAAAAATATTTACTAGCTGGCACTCTAGGGAAAAGTTAGCTGACTTCTGATCTCTTAAGTGTATTTATATCTCTATATTTCTGTGGTAGAAATAACAAATGGTGTGCCATGGTGCATCTCTTCCAAAATCTGCAGTCAGAGAAATCACACTGGTAGCTTGCGATTGGCTGTGGTGGGAGAATTTTTGCCATAGAAATAAGCAAATGCTGCAATTCAAGTCTTTTCCTTTTCGGAGAGCTGCTTGCTAAACACTGACTGGCAGCATTTATTGCTTCATGGTAAGTGTTGTGGACTGAATTGTGTCTTCCCAAAATAGATGTATTGAAGTCCTAACTCCCCATCCCTCAGAATGTGACTGCATTTGGAGATAAGGTTTTGAAAGAGGTAATGAAGCTAATCCAGTGTGACTGGTGTCTTCATAAAATGGTAATTTGGGATCAGATAAAAAAGGGAAGACCATGGGAGGACTCAGGGGGAAAAATGGCTATGAACGAGCCAAGGAGGAAGCTCCAGAAGAAATCAACCCTGCTGACACCTTGACCTTGGGCTATTTTCTAAGCCACCCAATCTGTGGTGCTTCATTTGGGAAAACTAATATAGTAAGTGACTCAAGAAAGTGTCAGAGTTTACAGAGAAACATTTATTGAAATGATTTTCAAATAACATTTGTCTCTTGAGTGGCTGCACCCCACTCTTTTCACCCCCAAATTCTGTTGCCAGATCAGCCTTTTGTACCCCTGGAAGACCAGTTCCATTAGGAAATAAATACTATATTACTCGTAGTACTATACTAATATTAGACTATGTATTTGAGTAGACTATTAGGCAAGGCATCTTTATGACTCCTTTGGGCATAAGTAGACTTTAAATCGTTATAAGTACTTTTAAAAATCAAGTGTTCTTGGGAAGATGCTAATCTATTTTCAGTTCAGATTAATACTATAGAAGCAATAGTCAGAAATCTGTTTTTTGATGTAAATTTGCATTCGGTTAATAAATACAATCACTTACCCATGTATATTTCTTTTCTGTGATTTCAATATCTAAATAAGAGGTCACTAAATGAAAATTGCGTTCCTTTTTTGACTTTCAAATATGCACAATATTAAAATATCAAAAGCTTGCTTAGAATTGTATGGAAAAATAGTAAAAGTAGAGATGCTAGAATTGAAGTTAGGGAGGTCTGTAGAGTCTCTTAGACTCAGTCACTTCTCTGTCATCCCAGAAGTCCCATTGTTTCCTCCCAAGAATCCTGGGCACCTGAGAATTACAGTGTGGAATGTGTTATAGAGAAATAAGCATTATGTAAGGATTTGAAAGTTTTGCTCTGAATTTGTGACTTTGAGCTGGTTGTTAACCTTCTCTGGTCTTTGATTCTCTGGTTTGCATAGTGGAGATAAAAGATATAGATGATCTCTAAGGCACCTTTCAGCTCTAAAATTCTATGATCTCCAGTTCTACTTGGTTATAAACCATTTCACATCTATCCAGGTGATACCAGGGATTTAATCTAAGGTCATGAGCAAGCCAGACTATGCCAAAGGGGAAACAATTCTTAACTGCACTCTGCATTCTCCTTAACTCTGAAAGCATATTTCATTTTTCACATTGGCTAAATTCATCTCTGGTCAGGAACTAAGACTTATTCCAAACTTGCCTGATTTATCTGGCATAGATAAGGAGTATTCACATTGTAATTTGAAAACTCTGTTAGTTCATGAATATCAAATTAACCAGAAACCTGGCACATAATAGGCATTCAATAAATAGTTGTTGTCCCTTGTGACTTAGCTAAAAAACACTGAATTACATACTTTAAAGTAGTGAATTTTATGGAATGTGAGTTACATGTCAATTTAAATAGTTGTTGAGTGAATGAAATGTTGCATTTTGAATGTAGAAGAAAGGGTATTCATGTTGCGATTTTAAAATGTTGATTTCTGATGTTCAGAATAAAACAACAACAAGAACCAAAAAAAAAAAAAAAAAACCAACCAAAAAAACCCCAAAATAAAAACAGGAAATTTAAATCAAATACCTAATAGGAACATTAGTTGTCAGGAGACATTAAAGATATTTGGGATACACCCTTGAACTTTGAGATTTTGGCAAGCATGTATAAAATAGAAATTTCCTTGCTGCTTTTTCAGAGGCAAAATAATGACCAGATCAGCTGTGTTCCTTTATGATATTTAAAAATGCTCTTATGCTTTATTAGTACTACAGTGACATTTAATGACATGAATTCATGATGCCTCACATGCTGCATATTATTTCCTTGGATCAATTTCTTAATACAATGATAGTCATGGGCTTTTTTATTAACTATAAAAATTTACAATGCTTGATCAAACTCAACATGAATGCAGTATTTTAATATATTTCCTCCTTTTTGCAAGTAAATGAATATTTGCTGAGAGGGGTGTTAGGAATCTTTTAAGTTAGTTTAAAATAAAAATGCTTCATATTTGTTTTACTTCTTTTTTTCCAGTTATATTGAAAAATAATTGATATACATTACTGTATAAGTTTAAGACATAGTGAATGATTGATTTACATATATTATGAAATGATTACAATCATAAGTTAGCTAACATCAATTTCTCTATATAGATACAATAAAAAGAAAAAAAGGAAAAAATTTCTCCTAGTGATGAATTCTTAGGATTTACTATAACAATTTTTCTATATATCATACAGCAGTATTAGCTATAGTCATCATGTAGATTACATCCCTAAAATGTATTTATCTTATAACCAGAAGTTTGTATCTTTTGAACACCTTCCTCCAATTTCCCCTCCCCCAATCTCTCTGCCTCTGTTAACCACAAGTCTGATCTCTTTTTCTATGAGTTCGGGTTTTTTGGTTTTTGGTTTTTGGTTTTTGGTTTTTGGTTTTGTACAGTGAGATTGTACAGCATTTGTTTTTCTGTATTTGACTTATTTTACTTAGCATAATGCCTTCAAAGTTCATCTGTGTTGTCACAAAACAAATGGTTAAGATTTCCTCGTTTTTTGTTTTGTTTTGTTTTGTTTTTTATGGATGAGTAATATTCAGCTGAATGTGTTTAGGTTGGGGGTAACTACTTTATGCACTCATCTGTTGATGGACACTTAGATTGGTTCCATATCTTGGCTATTGTAAATAATATTACTGTAAATAATGAGGTGAACATGGAGGTATACATATCTTCTCTAGTTTGTTTTCTTTACCTTTGGATATAGACCCAAAAGTGGAATTGCTGCATCATGAAGTAGTTTTTTTTCAATGTGTTGAGGATCCTTCATATTCTTTTCCATAGTGACTGTACCAATTTACAATCCCACCAGCAGTGCACAAGTGCTCCCTTTTCTCGGCATCCATGCCAGTATTTCTTGTCTCTTGCTTTTCGATGACGGCCATTCTAACAGGCATCAAGTGATATCTCATGGTGATCATAATTTCCATTTCCCAAATGACTAGTGACATTGCGTGTGTTGTCATGTACCTGTTAGTACCTTCACATGTCTTCTGGTTTATTTCTTATTTTCACCATATAATTAACAGGAGAGGGCAGTAATAGACTGCTTTCAAGAATTCTATAGCTTAACATATATTTCAGAGCCCAAATCCTATAATTCTGCTTTTAAAATGCTCCTTCAGTAATGTGCTACATGCTCTTTATATTCATTACTAATGAATCGTTTAAACCTCTCATGTATCCCTTACAGCATAAAGTATCCTTAGTAATTGTCTGACCCCTCACTTTATAGGTAAGAAGATGAAAGCCTAAAGATCGTGTGTGATACCTCTAAGACTGCCTAACCACTTGATGGCAGAATTTATTTAATTTTGTCCTTATTACCACAACAAACCATCCGTTTAGTTTGCATCCATGAAATGGAAACTAGTTATGAACTTTGCAATGGATTCAGAAGAGGTCTGAAGAACTTCAGGCTTGACTAAGATCAGGTTTACCCCCTCAGAATTACTTAATAGTTAAAAAAAAATGTGTCAAAAATTATTAATTTACATTATCTGAATTCACAAATAAATCTGATGCCTCTTCCTCTTCCTGATCCTATTCCTCATTTTCATTGACTATATTTCTATTAGTATGTTAATATTTGTATACATCTGAATCTTTACAAAGAGGATTTGAGACAACCCCGAAACATATTTTTACAAAGCATAAAAGTCTTGGGCTTGCTTTGCATTATTAGTATTAAGTTTGGATGATATATAAAAATCATTATATATTAAATCTCAGGTCTGTATTACTTTGCTTGACTAGATTTTTTTTTTTTTTTTTTTAATTCAGCCCGTGAGAACTCTGCATTGCCCTGCTCATGGTGCATTTGGGGCCTTCCCTCCTCTGAACTATCGTTCTGGCCTCCTTCCCTTCAAAAAGGTAAAGCGCTGGATAGGTTGTTTGCACATCATCTCCAGACACCAGAGTGCTGGCCAGAGTCTGGCCCTCACTGTTTTGGAGTGCTACTGAGAGTTCCAAGTGAGCCAAAGCAGAAACAGTATAAGCCCCCTCCAAAACAACAACAACAACAACAACAACGTCATCACAGCTATTATATCTGTATGTTGGTTAAAAATTATTCTTAGTAAGAACTTTGATAGGCTTTGAAAATTTCTGGCAAAATTGTATTTCTTATCATATTGGTGGCTCTAAGTAATACAACACAGTTCCCGTTTTGATGCTACAATATGAGCAAACTGTAAAGATCAGGGCATAAAATAGACATTTTTATTGACTGTTTCTCTTAGGGAAGAGATAAGCTCCCCCAACCTTGGTTTTCCCACCCGAGTTTATGCTCTTTCTGCTTCTGGGATATGAGTTGGAAAATTGTTCTTACTAGTAGCTTCTCAACAACAGCAGGTGCAGTCAGTCAGCTTACTAGAGTATTTATGCTATATCAAACAAAATGCTTCTGTCCTGAGTAATCATTTTTTATTATATACTCACTGATGAACCAGAAAATCAGTAAATACACATGTGCACGTACTTGTGGAAATATAAATGAGAATCTTGGATGCTGTGCTGTGCTGTGACACCCTGATTTCAGCCCCTTTAGGACTGAGACACCCATGCCTACATCCACCTGGAGTGTTGGCTGGGGACCTCTCATAGCTACCTTCTTATCTTGAAATTCCTCTTGATCTGAAGAAGACCCTGCATCCCATTTACACTCCCTCTGTCGATGTGGGGAACTTCTCTGAGGAGGCTTCAGAGCTCACACGGGTCAACTGAGGCCTGTGTTACTATGGCATCACAGTTCAAATTCTCCCTCTACTAATACTATTTCTCTTACGGCTCACAGATCTTGTTTCTGAGAGAAACCCCCACCCCAACAGGCCTCCTACATGCAGATCTCAGAATCTCAGGGTGTGTTTCCTAGGATCCGGCCCTGCAATAGTATATATATATGGATATATGGAAATAGAGGAGAGAAAGGAAGAGAGAAATTTGAATGAGGTGATTAATTTTAGCTATCACATGTGGCATAATCATGGGGGAAGGACGAACACAAGACTTGGATATCAAATTCATTTTCTTAAATACCACTGCTCCTATTTTATCTACATTCCTTTTACTGGATGATCTTCCATTTATCCCTACATGTTAAACTACCTCATCCTTATGTGCTTCACTCTCTTTTCTATGATTTATGAGCAATCTTTACATTCAACTTGTTCCTGTGAAATTCATTAGTACTTACAAATGGTTCCCTAAATCTTTAGTTCCAAATCTAATCTTTTCTGAGATCCACAGGAGAATTTCCAAAGGCCTTTTTGACCTCTCAACTTGAATTTTCCTTTTTATTTTTTTTTAAGATTTTATTTATTTATTTGACAGATCACAAGTAGGCAGAGAGGCAGGCAGAGAGAGAGAGGAGGAAGCAGGCTCCCCACTGAGCGGAGAGCCCGATGCGGGGCTTGATCCCAGGACCCTGGGATCACGACCTGAGCCAAAGGCAGAGGCTTTAACCCAATGAGCCACCCAGGCGCCCCTCAACTTGAATTTTCTACAGATAATTCAAATTCATTATGTTTAAAACTCAACTCATAAAGTGAACAAAACTGCTCCCCCCTCGTCTTCATTCCTTTTTAATACAATCACTGTCTTCCCAGTTCCTCAAAGTAGATTACCTTAATCATTGTTATGCTTCCTTAAGAGGTTACTAACAATTCATCACTACGTCTTAAAAATTCTAATAAAAAATTTGTCTAAAAATCTAGTTTTTCCTCTGCTTTATTCAGGCCTTTGCTTTTCTTCTTCTTCTTCTTCTTCTTCTTCTTCTTTTTTTTTTTTTTGCCCCAAAACCCATCTATATATCCAATTTTACTTCTTTAGCCATCTGCTCATTTTCTCGTTCAACCCTTTACATCTTAATCCATCTAATTTACCACATGTCACTTAGTTATAGGCCTGTATAAGAGATTACCCAGTGTTTGCAAAAATCATTCTGGACCCACTTCCCTGTTTGTGGTCCATTTCTTATACATTCCCTGAGTCTTCATTCCATCATTTCCACTTCCTGAACCTGGCATTTGTGTGTAAATTCCGGCTCCCAATTCTTGAATCTCGGAATTCTGACTTGCCTTTGTTTATTTTGGACCTTTGCGGGTAATGGAGTTACCATAGTCACTCTCATGCTCTAAGGTCTGCAGTCCAGGGTAATTTAACGCTTAATCCCTGCGTGGGGACAATGGACATTCTGCTGCTAACCGTTCATTCTAGGAGTATACTTTTCCTGAAGATATGTGTAAAAATACACTTTAAGTCAGCAGTTTTTTTTTTTTTTTTCCAACAACTTTTTTTTTTTTTTTTTTTTTTTTTTTAAGCACATGCTATGCTGCTAGATTCTGTTCCGGCTACTAATGATATAGCAGTCAACAAAACCCCTTATATTCTAGAGTTCTAGTGGGATAAGTGCATCTGTTGAAGCCCAAAGATAAGGCAGGGTGAGGGAGGGGAATGCTGACCATAATATTTACACCTATCCACCTGGCTGAATTAGTTTGTTAAAAAGAGAAACTGCTTGTCCTGCAGGTAGCAGCAGTTTCTCCCACAGCTGTTCTAGGGATCTGCAAGCCAACATTGCTTCATTCCTCAGACATGTCTTGGGGTCAGTGAGAAAAAAAAAAAATGCTGTTCTTGCTTAAGCAACTGCAAGTCCACATGGAAGCCTAAGACTCATAATTGGCACATTTAATAGGATGATAGTTTATAATATAATATGATACAACCTAGTGTTTTTTGCAGCCTTTCTCCCCCTGACTTTGAAGCTTGTTATGCAGAAGGAGCTAGAGGCTATTATACCCGAAGAAGCTACCCCAAAAAGGACATTGATGAGCTTTACATTCAAAAGCTGACTTTCTTGACCCCTCTCTAGGAAGATAATTGTCTTGCAAACCTGGAGAGTGAAAAGGTTTTCCTAAACTCCTTTTACTTGCATTTTACATATCAAAAGCTAGGCCTGATAGCTACTGGGCTTTCAGGGCACCCCTAATCACAATAGGAAACATTGTGTTATAACCCAGTTAAAATGTACTTATATTCATTATAAATATAGTATAAATATGATAGCTGAAACAAAACTGTTACATAAAAAACTTATTGTTTGTGATGTATTTTGATATACTTTATCCACTACAATTTCATTTCTTTTTAATACACTATTCACAACACCCCGAACTGGGATCAGAGTTAAAAACAAACAAAAAACTAGCCTAGTGGTTTATTCAAAAAGGGAGGATTCAATTGGGAAAAAGAGAAGTTAAGTCAGCTTCTGGAGGGGATGACAGGGGTCCGACAATGATTGAGGGAGAGAATCAGAAGAATCAGAGTATTCAAATTCTTGGTGTTAAGTAGAATTGATCAGAAGAAAAAAATCTGTAATGGAATTACATTAATGTAGGTTATAAAAAACAAAATGTATAAAGTCACTGAGTTCATTACTGAATTCAGGGGAAAGTATAAGGTCACCAAGACATTCTGAAAAATAGATAAGGATGAGGCAAGTACAGAATGTTTTCATTATTATGATGATAAGCAGAGGATGAGCTAAAAACCACAACTGGAGTCTGATCAAAGGACGGGCTCTAACTGACTGATGCTGTATAAGGCCCCACTCCTGGTGTCCTGAATAATGGAGTCCCTCTTCATGATCACGATATTTAAATAGGAAAATACAATAAGAAAATGAAGTAATTGTTAAACAGTGGTAGAACAATCTGTAGTCTAGTTATTGTCACCTTGGGGGAAAAGGAGGGAGCAACTGGAAGGTAAGGAGGAGAGAAATTGTGGAAGAAAGATGAGAACATAGAAATGATAAACTTGGGTTAGGCAAAAAAATGTATAGACTTGTATGCACAGAAAACACTTAGATGCTTTAGACCTGTTACATTTAACTTAGAAGGTTGTGTTCACTATGGATAATAGAAGTTTGGTCTCCAGATTGCCTCATAGTGTCTAATCCTCTTTCACCTTTCAGACAACAAGTAGATGAGGCTGAGGTTTTCTTGGACTGGATTAAATTTAGATTTTTTTTTTTCTTTCCTGCTTCCCAAAAGCAAGTGGGGACTCCCAAGAAAGATCAGATGGGTTGTAGAAAATGAAAAGACCTCATCGTTATTGTATATCTGAGTAGAGTGAATAACTGTGTGACCCTATCCTTTGATCTGTGCTCAGATGTCACCTTTCCATGGTCTGCTTATAATTGTACCCCAACTACTTCTTATTCTCCTATTCTGCTTTACTTTTCTATGTAGTGTTTGTCACAATTGTGTGTTGTGCTGTGGGTGTGTATGAATAGTATAATGAATTGCCATGTTTCCATCACCAAGCTTCAATAATTATCCATATTTTACCAGTATTATTTAACCTATACCCCCACTACTTTTATTTCTGGTGTATGTTAAAGAAAATCTCAGACACTATAGCATTTCCTTTCATAATGTACACTTTACTTACTATGTTTAATGTCTGTCCTACCTTACTAGAATGTGAGCTAGATGAGGGCAGTAATTTTTATCTGCTGTAATCACAGAAACATTCCCAGCACCTAAGAAAAGTTTTCTGGCATATTATAAGTGCTCAATAAATATTTTTCTGCTCCCTGCTCAGTAGGGAGTCTACTTCTTCCTCTCCCTCTGCTTCTCCCCACAGTGGTGCTCTTTCTCTTTCAAATAAATAAAATTTAAAAATAAATAAATATTTTTCTAATGAATGAATATGGAACTTCAAAAGAGTAGTTTTAGTCTTTTGCTAATTAGGCATAGATAAAAGCACATTTTTATTTAGGTAACCTGGCAATTTCCTATTGGTGAGTTGTGTGGGGGTTTCTGGCCATCTTCTAGACGGTGTTTGAAATGTCCAGCTTACCTTAACAGAATATTTAGCACATCTGTTTTGGAAAGTGTAAATGTAGAATTTAGGTTCTTCTAAGAGCAACTGGCCCACACTTATGGCTTAGATCAGGAGGACCTCAAGAGAGAGCTGACTGGGAAGCTGGCCCAGACTGTGAGTCCACTAGTTGGCCACAACTGACAATTACTGAAACAATTAGGCAGAAACAAGTGGAGATTATGCCTTTTAGTGTCTGGTAATGAGCCAGACATAACCCCAATCAGGTCCTAAACTAGACAAAAACACCATGCTCCATCATTCAAATGAGAAAGTACAAACATAAGTCTTAATTGTACTCTCATGCTGGTGTTGCTTTTAGAAATTTCAGTGCTCTTTCAGGCGCACCTGGGTGCCTCAGTTGGTTAAGCAAGTGCCTATGGCTCAGGTCATGATTCTGGAGTCCCAGGATTGTCTGGCATCAGGCTCCCTGCTCAGCAGAGAGTCTGCTTTTCCCTCTGACCCTCCCTCTCTCTCAAATAAATAAGTAAAATCTTAAAAAAAAAAAAAAAGTGCTTTCTCTAAATACAGTGCCCTAGCTGGGTGGGGGATGGGGTAATTGAGGGAGGGGCTTTAAAGAGATCACCTGATGTGATGAGCACTGGGTGTTGTATGCAACTGATGAATTATTGAACTCTACATCTGAAACTAATGATGTAATATATATTGGCTAATTGAATTTTGAATTTAAAAAAAAAGAAGAAAAATACAATGCCCTATACTATGGCACTACTCGGTTATCTCTTTCTTTGGGATTAGGAAATTCTGGAAGACTTTCTTTATTCACTCCAACCCCTTAGGCCATCTGCAAAATCATCACCCTAGATTAGTGAAATGCTTGAATCTTTTCGGCGACCACATCACAATTTTGGTAGATGCATTCGCCAAAATGGCAGACCAGCAAGAGCATTTTCTCTGTACTGAACCTCCAGTTCCCCTAGTCATTGTCATAGGATTTATTAAGAAAAAGTACCAAACACTGATATCCTGTCATTGAGCTCATTTCTCCTCATGCTTCCAGCAGTCACTGCTCAAAGTTCTATATCTCTGTATCCATTTGTCTGTCATCTACCATCTTGGACCAATTACTGCTCCAGCTATGTTTTAGATTATTTCTAATGCATATACTATGCAGACCCAAGGCATAATCTGCTACAGTGTAATTTTCAAAAAGTGTATTGTTCTACCCATTCAGCTAATCACCACATTCATGCCATCAAAGCTCCCATCAATTTTCCCCCATATCCTGCCTTCCCCAAAACAAGCCCTGATGGTTAGCTGGATGAGCTGCTCAAGGAAACCTACAGGATCCCTGCTTCTGTTGGACATTTAATGTTTTAGCTTGGCCAGGATGTTCTCCTTTCTCATGGTAAAGACATGAGTTTTTTTTTTTTTTTTTTTTTTTTTTAAGGCATTGCTTCTCTTCCATTGTCAGTTCACTTTATTACGTTGGGACTGATCCTCCCCCAGCTTTGCTCCAGGAGTTATTATGTGATCCGGTTGGAGAATCACATTAGTCTAGCCATTGTGCTTGGGCCATGGATAACTACACAATAGAAGACAAGAGGATAATTTCTGAGCTATATTTGAAATTGTTGGGGGGCAGAAAAGCTCCCTTTACAACAGATTTAAACCAGTATTAAAAATCTTGAGCTGTTGTTGACAATTTTGCTACTGTGTGTGGAGAGCCTGCCTAAGGAGAGCCTATCTAAGATTGAAATTAATGCAGAATAAAGTAGAATCAATATATGGCTAGATGATATTAATTGAACAATTATTTTGTGTTAATTAACCATACAACTAATTGTTTAGTCTACAATAGCCCTTAGAAGCAGGGTAAATATTTATTATCCCCAATCCAGAAATGAAGTAAAGGAAGCTAAATGTTTTGCCCAAAGTTTCACAGCTAGTGGTAAAGCTGAGACTTGAACCTCAACAATCTGGGTCTAGAACTTGTGTTCATTACCAGTATGTTACAGTGGTAATTAGCTGTCACTAATAAATACATAGACTTCAGAAACAAAGAGAGAGAGAGACCCAGTCATTTGTCTTTAAGTTCCCAAATCTGGTCATGCCTGAAATCATAAACTTCTTGATTTTTTTTTTTTTTTGCAATTAAACAAGCAAAGAGATTTCTCTCCCCCTTCCTATCCCTTCTTCAGAAGCTGGTTTAAATCTTAAAACTGAAAAACCTGAGTAATCTACTCTCCAGTGGGGAAGGAGCAATATAAAGTTTATGAAAACCTGTATCACACATCCAAGCAGACAGACCACGTGGGAAACATTAGGTGGCTTTCCCTAACATATAGGCATTTACATTTGTACTTGTTTGAGGATAAGTCATAAGGTTCTTTAAGATAATTCGCCAAGGGAACCAACCCTTTAGTATCCACCCCTCCCAATGTGGACACCTGCTTCTTCATGTTACCTTTTATTTCATGCCAAACCTGGCTAACATACACACTGCTCTACATCTAGGACCTATAGCTTCAGCTGGGGAATCCTAGTATATAGTGAAAGTAGTGCTCTGCTGAGCTGGTATGCTGCAATTGTCCTCATATGGAGATTGCCTCTGAATACATATGCCTGTTTTCCTTAGGTCATTCCAAAGAAACTTAGACTGAGCACTGTAGTCATATGTAGTATCCATTTCAACTCTGTAGCCTTAAATAATCCCAATACATCCACATACCATGAACCTAAAGATGCCTGACTTGCCCTTGCTCACTTGTTCTTTTTCTGTGTCTCTTTGATCCTGTCCTTAACTGACCCCTGATTCTTCAAAACACCTCTTATTTATCCTCCCAAAGAAATCCAATGATTTCTTAATCAGTATTACAAAGTGTATTAACTATAAAGAAAAGATTGGCAAATATTGACAAAGTAGATGATATTAAAATTAGGAACTTTTATTCATCAAAAGCTACCATAGAAGAGTGAAAAGGCAAAGTATAAAGAGGAAAAAAATTTGCAATGCTTGTAACAAAGTAACCCTACAAATTAATAAGAAAGTTAGGTAACGATAGTAAAAAGAACAAGAAACTTGGATAGACATGTCATAAGATATAATATCCAAATTTTCAATAAATATATGAAAAGACACTCAACATCATTAGTTAATAGGGAAATGAAAATTAAAACTCTAATGAGTTAACATTAGCCAGTGCCTAGAATGGTTAAATTAAAAATATCAGTACTAAAAGTTGATGAGGATTTGGATACCATGTGTTGGTATTGTTCTAGAACTCTCATGCCCTTTAATAGAAGTATAATTGGTATAACTTTGGAAAAATGATATTACCTACTAAAATTAAACATATGTACCCTCAGTGAACAGCAATTTCAGTCTTAGACATATACTCAATAGAAATAAACACACATAAACATCAAAACTACACTGGAAATTCGTAACAATACTACTTCCTATGACTACAAACAGGAAGCAATCCAGATGGAATTAGAATGGATAAATAAAAAGAAAACGTGGTGTGTGGTGTGGTGTGTGTGTGTGTGTGTGTATAGTGGAATACTATTCAACCTTAAAAAAAAGAAAATTCTGCATTTTATGACAACATGAATGGACCTTGAGAACATTATGCTATGTGAAGTAAACTAGATACAGAAAGACAAGTACTTTGTGATTACACTTATATGAAGTATCTAAAATCATCAAATTCATAAAGATTGGAATGGTGTTTACTAGAGGCTGGGTGGAAAAAGAAACAGTGAGTTATTAATCAACAGGCATAAACTCTAGAGATCTGCTCCACACCATTGTACTTACAGTCAGAAATAATATACACTTAAAGTTTGTTAAAAAGATAGATCTTATGTTAAGCGTTCTTACCACAATAAAGTAATAATAATCAATGGATAAATAATGGTGGTACATTCATAAGATGGAAGGGAAAGTGACATACTTATTTCCATTTACACAATGTGGAGGGATCTCAAAGATATAATGTTGGCTGAAAGAAACTAGACATTAAATAATATAATTGTATGGTTCCATTAATATAAAGTTCAGAAACTAAATTTCAGAAATTAAAATAGTGGTTACCTTTGAATATCAGAGAGCTGATAGCTCCATCTTGCTCCAGAACACCTCTCGTAATATATATATTAACATGGCTAACTGCTTAGTGGGTAATTCTACCCACTATCCCAAGTGCTGCTCTAGAACACTGACAAGTTCCCCAATCTGTCCACCTGATTCACCAGTGGAAGTGGTGGTAGAACTATGCTCCAATAATAGCTGGCAACTCAAATTTTCCCAAATGTCTCATGTATATAACTACTTACTTGTTCGTACTGTTTCCTCTGCCTATCATAAAATTCCCCCTTCTCTCCCAGCTGAGAAACCAATACTTGTGATTCAAAACAAAGATGGTACTACCTGAGACCAGAGAAAGAGGCAAAAATGTATTAAAGTCAAACCTACCTTTGACTTTTGGCTTGCCGCTTTCAAGTTGTATGCACTTGGCTATCATGTAACTTTTTGGCTTTAGTTTCACATCTATGAAATGAGAGTAATGATATTTAGCTCACAGGCTGTTTGGGGGAATATATAAGATGATATGGTAGGAGCTCATTATATATAATTTTTCTTTACTTTCCCTTTCCTTGCAGTATTACTTGCTTTTTGCTATCTACTCCTCTAGGACCTGCTTGGAATAATTTTGAAGCCATTAGCTAAAAAAAAATATATTTAATATAGCTGAACTTGGTACTAGGAGTGAGAGTTACAAAAGTGAGTAAGATGTAATTCACCAAGAAATTACTACTTTGGTTAGCAATAGAAGGTTATTGATTGAAAAAAATGATCTAATGTAATTATTTTAGAAAAGTAAGAAGGCCATTATGTACAGAAAACTGAAGTTTTAGAGAGAGAAAGAGAATAATTAGGAATCTATAATAGTCATGCTGATCCAAAGTTATCAATAACTAGCCCACTAGGATGTGTGAAAGGAAATCAGAAAAGAGAAATAATACATGAGACATTAAGATAAAAGAAGTGGGGGTGCCTGGATGGCTCAGTCATTAAGTGCCTGCCTTTGGCTCAGGTCATGATTCTAGGGTCCTGGGATTGAGCCCCACATCAGGCTCCTGCTTGGCGGAAGGCCTGTTTCTCCCACTCCCACTCTGCCTGCTTGTGTTTTCTCTCTCTCTCTGTCAAATGGATGGATAAAATCTTAAAAAAAAAAAAGTATAAAAAAAAATCAAAGAACCATTTAGAAACATTTTTTCTAATACATATTGTTCATAAAAATAATACAATGGGAAACTATTCTGAAGCTTCATGATTAGGAATAGTATTTGTTGATTCTGAAAACAAAACCCATCAATATTTTATCAATATAACTGTATATGCTCCCATTGGATTAGATGAATCACAAATATTCAAAAACAAACCAACCCCCACACTATAATAATACTAAAATTCATCAAATGGATTTCTAGTCACATTAAACATCAATTTTATGAAACATCCTGATTGTAATTATTAAGAGATGATGAGAATTCTGTTATTGTTTTGTCAGAAAAAGGATATCTCTCTTGAAAGGAAGAAAATAAGATGCTAGAAAACATGGAATGGAAATTGTTACTACAAAGCAGGAAGACTGCCCATGTTGCAACTATTAGAGAACCATTTTGATGTTCCATGGCTTCAAGTGAGTACTGACTCTGTAAAGGGACATAAATCCTGAAAATACACAGAACTTGAAATTTGTTGCTATTATTATGAGCTTGTTTAAATGACAAAGTTTTACTTTGACATTTAAATAAAATCTCTAATATGCGATTTGCTTAAGATATACTTTGTTGCACATTAACGACTATAAAATAAACTTCTACTATAGCAATGGAATGTAAGTTATAAAGACATTTCTGCACAGCAGAACTAAACTGATTCCTTTAAGGTTAAATGTGAACTGCTTGGAGAAAAAAAAAAAAAAAAAGGAAAAGGACATATTAACAAAAAGCCCTAAGGTGGTCTGGGAAGATTTATCACAAAAGTGTTTCATAGACCAGATCGTATAGTGATGCTGCTGTTATTAAGCACTGAACTAAGATTCCTAAAGAGAGACTAAAAGTTTGTGATATAAAGATTAGGTTACATATTTACAATTGTGGATATATCAAAAACCAGTTTTGAAAAAATGCTTCTAGAAGAATCAGGACTTGCTAAAAACCAAAACTAATTCTAGAGTTTTCATCAGTGACATATACGTGGGAGTTTGTTTTAAAGTGAGAGAGCAATCATAATAGAGAAGATAGATTCAGGAGAAATAAAAAAAAATTCCTTAAGTAAAATCGTGTTAAATCACAATAATTATTTAATAGGAACCAATATTCTAAGTATTAAATTCTGGGATATTGCTCATCTGGAAGGAGAATATAGGACATTATTTTTATGCTTACACAAATATTTGGAGTATAACTTCATCCCAAACAATATCAGCACCTTGAACATTTGTTATTTGTAATCTTGTGTAATTTGGTTATGAATTTACATTGCCCATTGGGAGTAACCTAAAACCAAGCACCGTTCCTGAATAGTTAAGATATCATATATCATACTTAGGGAACGTATAAGGAAACCCAGTCTAGAAACAGTGGAAGAGTGTGGGAAATGAAGCCAGAGGTGAACAATTCCACTTGGAAGAGAATTGAAGAATTATTATTTTTTTTTTTAATTTTTTTATTTATTTGACAGACAGAGATCACAAGTAGGCAGAGAGGCAGACAGAGAGAGAGGGAGAAGCAGGCTCCCCGCCGAGCAGAGAGCCCGATGCGGGGCTCGATCCCAGGACCCTGGGATCATGACCTGAGCCAAAGGCAGAGGCTTTAACCCACTGAGCCACCCAGGTGCCCCGAGAGTTGAAGAATTATTGACAAACGTGGGGTTTGGTAAATGCAGAACATATTGGACTAAATGATTTCTTATTTCACTCTTAACTCCAGAGTTCTGTAATTTTAAGCATCAGAAGATAGGAGTCTTTTCTTGTAGTGAAAATAAATTAATTAATTGATACTGATTCTTTGTATTAATTAAGTTGTAATCTTAGCTGCTCTAATAGTTAAACACCAAATTTCAGTGGCCTAACATAGTATGTTTATTTCTCATTCTTTCAGTAGTCCTGTTTTGTAACTCTGGTTTGGAGGCCTTCCGAATATTTTGGGGGGAGTCCAGAATCTGCCCTATTTCTGGGTCCTCCAAGACCTCTTCAGTCAGGTAGCAGATAAAAGACTTTACATGAGAAGTTTTTTGTGTGTGTGTCAGGCTTATTGTGGCTTATGTCATTTGTGCACATATTCCACTGGCTAGAACTCAGTCTTTTTTCTTTCTTTCTTTTTTATTAATATATAATGCACTATTTGCTTCAGGAGTACAGGTCTATGAATCATCAGTCTTACACAAGTCACAGCACTCACCATAGTATATACCCTCCCCAGTGTCCATAACCCAGCCACCCTATCCCTCCCTCCCATCCCCCAGCAACCCTTAGTTTGTTTCCTGGGATTAAGACTCTCTTATGGTTTCTCTCCCTCCCATTCCCATCTTGTTTCATTTTTGCCCTCCCTACCTCCCACGAGCCTCCTGCCCTGCTTCTCAAATTCCTAATATTAGAGAGATCATATGATGGTTATCTTTCTCTGATTGACCGATATTGCTTAGCATAATACTCTCTAGTTCCATCCATGTCATTGCAAAGGCCAAGATTTCATTTTTGATGGCTGCATAGTATTCCACTGCATATAGGCATATATATTGCATATATTCAATATCTATTCAACATATATATTTTATATATATATATCAATAATATATATTGCATATATTCCACTGCATACTGCATATATGCATATATATGCATATATATTGCATATATTCAATATATATATTCAACATATATATTCTATATATATCAATATATATATATTGCATATATTCCGTTGCATACTGCATATATGCAGTGGAATACTATGCAGCCATCAAAAATGAAATCTTGGCCTTTGCAATGTATATATACATATATATATACACACACACATACATACGTACATACCACATCTTCTTTATCCATTCATCTGTTAATGGACATCTAAGTTCTTTCCATAGTTTGGCTCTTGTGGACATTGCTGCTATAAACATTCGGGTGCACATGCCCCTTCGGATCACTACTATTCGTATCTTTAGGGTACATACCCAGTAGTGCAATTGATGTCATAGGGTAGCTCTATTTTCAACTTTTTGAGGAACCTCTGTACTGTTTTCCAGAGTGGCTGCACCACCTCACATTCCCATGAACGGTATAGGAGGGTTCCCCTTTCTCCGCATCCTCACCATCTGTCATTTCCTGACTCATTAATTTTAGCCATTCTGACTGGTGTGAGGTGGTAGCTCATTGTAGTTTTGATTTATATTTCCCTGATGCCGAGTGATGTTAAGCACTTTTTCATGTGGCTGTTGGCCATTTGGATGTCTTCTTTGCCAAAATATCTGTTCGTGTCTTCTGCCTATTTCTTGATTGGATTATTTATTCTTTGGGTGTTGAGTTTGATAAGTTCTTTCTAGATTTTGGATCTAGATATGGATCTTTACCTGATATGTCATTTGCAAATATCTTTTCCCATTCTGTCAGTTGTCTTTTGGTTTTGTTGACTGTTTCCTTTGCTGTGCAAAAGCTTTTGATCTTGAGGTCCCAATAGTTCATTTTTGCCCTTGTTTCCCTTGCCTTTGGCAATGTTTCTAGGAAGAAGTTGCTGCAGCTGAGGTTGAAGAGGTTGCTGCCTGTGTTCTCCTCTAGGATTTTGATGGATTCCTTTCTCACATTGATTTATTTCATCCATTTTGAGTCTATTTTTGTGTGTGGTGTAAGGAAATGGTCCAATTTCAATCTTCTGTATGGGGCCGTCGAGTTTTTCTAACACCATTTGTTGATGAGACTGTCTTATTTCCATTGGACATTCTTTCCTGCTTTGTTGAAGATTAGTTGACCATAGAGTTGAGGGTCCATTTCTGGGCTCTCTGTTCTGTTCCATTGATTTATGAGTCTGTTTTTGTGCCAGTACCATACTGTCTTAATGATTACAGCTTTGTAATAGGAGCTTGAAGTCTGGAATTGTGATGCCACCAACTTTAGTTTTCCTTTTCAACATTCCTCTGGCTCTTTGGGGACTTTTTAGGTTCCATTTAAATTTTAGGATTATTTGTTCCATTTCTTTGAAAAAAATTGATGGTATTTTGATAAGGATTGCATTAAATGTGTAGATTGCTTTAGGTAGCATAGACATTTTCACAATACTTGTTCTTCCAATCCATGAGCATGAAACGTTTTTCCATTTCTTTGTGTCTTCCTCAATTTCCTTCCTGAGTATAGTTTTCTGAATACAGATTCTTTGTTTCTTTGGTTATGTTTATTCCTAGGTATCTTATGGTTTTGGGTGCAATTGTAAATGGGATCAACCCCTTAATTTCTCTTTCTTCTGTCTTGCTGTTGGTGTTTAGAAATGCAACTGATTTCTGTGCATTTATTTTATATCCTGACACTTTACTGAATTCCTGTACAAGTTTTAGCAGTTTTGGAGTGGAATCTTTTGGGTTTTCCACATAAAGCATCATATCATTGGCAAAGAGTGAGAGTTTGACGACTTCTTTGCCAATTTGGATGCCTTTTATTTCTTTTTGTTATCTGATTGCTGACGCTAGGACTTCTAGTACTATGTTGAAGAGCAGTGGTGATAGTGCACAGCCCTGCTGTGTTCCTGACCTTAGCGGGAAAGCTCTCAGTTCTTCCCCATTGAGAATGATATTTTCTGTGGGTTTCTCATAGATGGCTTTGATGATATTGAGGAATGCACCCTCTATCCCTACACTGTGAAGAGTTTTGATCAAGAAAGGATGCTGTACTTTGTCAAATGTTTTTTCAGCATCTGTTGAGAGTATCATATGGTTCTTGTTCTTTTATTAATGTGTTGTATCACATAGATTGATTTGCTGATGTTGAACCAACCTTGCAGTCCAGGAATAAATCCCACTTGGTCGTGGTGAATAATCCTTTTAATATACTGTTAGATCCTATTGACTAGTATTTTGATGAGAATATTTGTATCCTTGTGCATCAAGTATATTGTCTGTAATTCTCCTATTTGATGGGGTCTTTGTCTGGTTTTTGGATCAAGGTAATGCTGGCCTCATAAAATGAGTTTGTAAGTTTTCCTTCCATTTCTATTTTTTGGAACAGTTTCACGACAATAGGTATTAATTCTTCTTTAAATGTTTGGTAGAATTCTGCTGGAAAGCCATCTGGCCCCGGGCTCTTGTTTGTTGGGAGGTTTTTGATGACTGCTTCAAGCTCCTTACTGGATATGGGTCTGTTCAAGTTTTCGATTTCTTCTTAGTTCAGTTTTGGTAGTTTATATTTCTCTAGGAATGCATCCATTTCTTCCAGATTGTCAAAGTTGCTGATGTATAGTTGCTCATAGTATGTTCTTATAATTGTATGTGTTTCTTTGGTGATAGTTGTGATCTCTCCTCTTTCATTCATGATTTCATTAATTTGGGCCCTTTCTCTTTTCTTTTTGATAAGTCTGGCAAGGGGTTTATCAATATTATTAATTCTTTCAAAGAACCAGCTCCTAGTTTCTTTGATTTGTTCTACTGTTCTTTTGGTTTCTATTTCATTGATTTCTGCTCTGATCTGTTTGATTTCTCTTCTACTGGGCTTAGGCTTTCTTTGCTATTCTTTCTCTAACTCCTTTAGGTGTAGAATTAGGTTGTGTACTTGGGATCTTTCTTGTTACTTGAGAAAGGCTTGTATTGCTATATACTTTCCTCTAAGGACCACCTTTGCTGTGTCCCAAAGATTTTGAACAATTGTGTTTTCATTTTCATTTGTTTCAGTGAATTTTTTCAATTCTTCTTTAATTTCCTGGTTGACTCATTCATTCTGTGGTAAGATGCTTGTTAGCCTCCCTGTATTTGAGTTATTTCCAACTCTCCTCTTGTGGTTGAGTTCTATTTTCAGAGCATTGTGGTCTTAAAATATGCAGGGAATGATCCTAATCTTTTGGTACCAGTTGAGACCTGATTTGGACCCAGGATGTGATCTATTCTGGAGAATGTTCCATGTGCACTGGAGAAGAATGTGTATCCTGTTGCTTTGGGATGGAATGTTCTGAATAGATCTGTGATGTCCATCTGGTCCAGTGTGTCATTTAAAGCCTTTATTTCCTTGTTGATCTTTTGCTTAGATGATCTGTCCATTTCAATGAGGAGGGTGTTAATGTCCCCTACTATTGTTGTATTATTGTTGATGTGTTTCTTTCTTTCTTTTTTTTTTTTTTAAAGATTTTTTTTTTTTTATTTGACAGACAGATCACAAGTATGCAGAGAGGCAGGCAGAGAGAGAGGAGGAGGAGGCAGGCTCCCTGCTGAGCAGAGAGCCCGAACGCGGGACTCGATCCCAGGACCCTGAGATCATGACCTGAGCCGAAGGCAGAGGCTTTAACCACTGAGTCACCCAGGCGCCCCTGATGTGTTTCTTTGATTTTGTTATTAATTGGTTTATGTAATTGGCTGCTCCCAGGTTAGGGGCATAGATATTTAAAATTGTTAGATCTGCTTGTTGGACAGACCCTTTAAATATGATATAGTGTCCTTCCTCATCTCTTACTAAAGTCTTTGGCTTCAAATCTAATTTATATGATATAAGGATTGCCACCCTAGCTTTCTTTTTTGTCCATTAGCATGGAAAATAGTTTTCCGCCCCCTCACTGTAAATCTGGATGTGTCTTTGGGTCTAAAATGAGTCTCTTGCAGACAGCATATCAATGAGTCCTGTTTTTTTATCCATTCTGATATCCTGTGTCTTTTGATTGGGGCATTTATCTCATTTACATTCAAATAACTATTGAAAGATATGAATTTAGTGCCATTGTATTGCCTGTAAGGTGACTGTTATTGTACATTGTCTCTGTGCCTTTCTGGTATGTTACTTTTAGATTCTTTCATTGCTTAAAAGACCCCTTTCAATATTTCCTGTGGGGCTGGTTTGGTGTTTGCAAATTCTTTTAGTTTTTGTTTGTCCTGGAGGCTTTTTAATCTCTCCTTCTGTTTTCAATGGCAGTGTAGCTGGATATAATATTCTTGGTTGCATATTTTTCTTATTTAGTGCTCTGAATATATCATGCCAGTCCTTTCTGACCTGCCAGGTCCCTGTGGATAGGTCTGCTGCCAATCTAATATTTCTACCATTGTATGTTACAGACCTCTAGTCCTGAGCTACTTTCAGGGTTTTCTCTTTGTCACCGAGACTTGTAATTTTTACTATTAGATGATGGGGTGTGGACCTATTTTTATTGACTTTCAGGAGGGTTCTCTGTGCCTCCTGGATTTTGGTGCTTGTTCCCTTAGCCAAATGAGGGTAATTCTTTGCTATAATTTGCTCCAATGTACCTTCTGCCCCTCTCTCTATTTCTTCTTCTTCTGGGATCCCAGTTATTCTAATATTGTTTTTTCCTATGGTATCACTTATCTCTGGAATTCTCCCCTCATGGTCCAGTAGTTGTTTCTCTCTCTGTTTCTCAGATTCTCTGTTCTCCACCATTTAGTCTTCTATATCACTATTTTCCCTTCTGGCCCATTTATCCTAGCAGTAAGAGCCTCCATTTTGATTGCACCTCATTAATAGCTTTTTTGATTTTGACTTGGTTAGCTTTTAGTTCTTTTATTTTTTTTAAGATTTGATTTATTGTGGGGTGCCTGGGTGGCTCAGTGGGTTAAAGCCTCTGCTTTCGGCTCAGGTCATGATCTCAGGGTCCTGGGATCGAGCCCCACATCGGGCTCTCTGCTCAGCAGGGAGCCTGCTTCCTCCTCCCTCTCTCTGCCTGCCCCTCTGCCTACTTGTGATCTCTTTCTCTGTCAAATAAACAAATAAAATCTTTAAAAAAAAAGATCTGATTTATTGTTTATTTGACAGAGAGAGAGATCACAAGTAGGCAGAGAAATAGGGGGAAGCAGGCCCCTGCTGAGCAGTGAGCCCGATGTGTGGCTCAGTCCCAGGACCCTGAGATCAGGACCTGAGCTGATGGCAGAGGCTTATCCCACTGAGCCAGCCCGGCACCCCCTAGTTCTTTTATTTCTCCAGGAAGGGATTTTATTTCTCCAGAAAGGGATTCTCTATTATCTTCCATGCTTTTTTCAAGCCCAGCTAGCACCTTGATAATCATCATTCTGAACTCCACATCTGACATCTTATTAATGTCCATATTGATTAGGATTCTAGGCATCAGCACTGCTCTTGTTCTTTTCTTTCTTTTTTTTTTTTGAGGTGAGTTTTTCCACCTTGTCATTTTAGCCAGATAAGAGTAGATGAATGAGAGAACAAAATACTAAAAGGGTAGCAACAACCCCAGAAAAATATACACTAACCAAATCAAAATATAATATACTATAAATATACTATATATATAGGAGGGGGGATAAGTGTGTGTGTGTGTATACACACTTATATAGTATATATATATATACTACATATAGTATATATATATATAATATACTATAAATATACTGTATATAAATATAGTATATTTACCCATATATATATATGATTGGTGTAAAGAACAGAGCCACACATTTGATTTTGGGTCTGTTTTGGTCTGTTAGAAGAAACTGCCTCCTAAAACTTTAAAGGAAGAAAAACTTATGTATATACAAAAATAAGGGTAAACACAATGAAGGGATAGAATATGACTGTAAAGATGAAACTTGGGCACCTGGGTGGCTCAGTGGGTTAAAGCCTCTGCCTTCGGCTCAGGTCATGATCCCAGGGTCCTGGGATTGAGCCCCACATTGGGCTCTCTCCTTGGTGGGGAGCCTGCTTCCTCCTCTCTCTCTTTGCCTGCCTCTCTGCCTACTTGTAATCTCTGTCTGTCAAATAAAATAAATAAAATCTTTAAAAAAAAAAAGATGAAACTTAAAAAGTTTCTTAAAAAGGAATTTATAAGAAGTTGGTTGAAGAAAGAAAAAAAAAAGGAAAGAATTTGATCAGGTAGGAGACTAGAACAAAGCCATGGGGTGGATTTAGGGTATATTTTGATCTGTTAGAAGAATCTGTGTCCCAAAATTTTAAAGAAAAAAAACCTATATGTATACAAAAAATAAGGCTAAATACAATGAAGGGATAGAATATGGCTATAACAATGAAAATTAGAAAAGATTTTTAAAAAGGTATTGATAAGATAAAATAGTTAAAAAACATTATCGGAATATTAAAGAAAATGGAATAAGAAAAAATAAAATTTTAAAAATTTAACTTTGAAAGACTAAAGAATCATGGGGAAAAATGCCATGAATTCCATATGCTGTATTCCTGTATTTCGGAAGTTTTGCAGTTCTCATTGATTGGTGAACTTTGTCTTGGCTGGATGTTCTTGCTCATCTTCTGGGGGAGGGGCCTGTTGCAGTGATTCTTAAATGTCTTTGCCTGAGGCAGAATTGCACTGCCTTTGCCAGGGGCCAGGCTAAGTAATCTGCTTTGGTTTGATCTCAGTAGCTTCTGTTCCCTGAGTGCTTTCCATACAGCTTTGGAGGATGGAAATGAAGATGGTGGCCTCTCAATCTCTGGCCCCATAGGAGCTGATAGCTCAGGACCCCACTCCTCAGTTTGCCCTCAGAGAAAAGCATTCAGTCCCTCCTGTCTCCCTGGTCTCCTGCTGTACTCCGTGCTCACCCAGTGTGTGACTGAGCATTTATGTCTCTGGCCCATGGCCCTTTTTGGAGTCTCCAAACCCAGTAGATTCCTGCAGCATGCTCCTGCACTGCTCCTCCCAGAGGAGGAAGGAGGTTGTCTCCTCAGATCTGCCACTTTTGGGGTTCCTGCTCTAAGAGCGGTGGCCTGACTGTGCCTTGAATCGTGATTTAAGGTAACTCCAAGGTGAGAGCCCCTCCTTGGCTCCATCACTGTAGCTGGCCTCCCCGCTCAGATATGTGGGAGCTCTGCCACACTCAGGCACCCCTGGTCTTTCTGTGACCCTGTGGGTCCTGATACCACACTGTCCCTGCAAGGGCTCCAACCCTGCTTAGCCTCTGGAGTGATGTCCCTCAGTGGAGCAGACTTCTAAAAGTTCTGATTTTGTGCTCTGCTGCTCTACTACTTGCCGGGATCTGGCCCCTCCCCACCGCGGTCTTTCTTCCCGTATGTCACCTCAGATTCACTTCTCCGCATGTCGTACCTTCCAGAAAGTGGTTGATTTTCTGTTCTTAGAATTGCTGCTCTTCTCTTCAATCTCCTGTTGAGTTTGTAGGTGTTCAGAATGGTTTGCTAACTATCTAGCTGCACTCCTGGGACCTGATGATATTAGGTCTCTTACTCTGCCACCATCTTCTCCTCCAGTTAGACCTCAATCTTATCACACATGTAATTGCAACAGAGGATGGGAAATATCATCTCTCTGTGTGGTTGGGCAAAGATATGACTTTGTGGGCATGTGGATGCTGTCTACCCTACTTTTTGAGATAGGCAACAATTTTTGAGAATATTGAGTTTCGTCCATAAGTAAGAAAATTTAACAAAGAAAGATCTAGCAAATTTCCTTTGGTCTCTATTGTTGAGTCCTCTGTTAAAAGTACTTTTTATTTCTCCTTCAGAACCACTGGCTGGTAATAATATTAAAGTATTTCTTTCAGAACGAGTTTCATGCAATCCATCTGGTAGACAGTGGTGAGAGAACCCGGGTATGGTGGTCTTAAGCTGTGACAAGATACCAACAGGAACTGCTTCTTCCTAGCCTACTGCATCCCCATATGCTCATTTTATTTTGTGTCATTCAGGATGCAGAACTTAGATCTTCCATATGTACATTAGTGAGAAATCTGGGCTTCATTTGAGCTATTGTAGAGGACGAGGAAGAATGGTTTGCATGCCACAGTTCATATTCTTGCTAGACATCACTGATTTCTTAAGTTCTTTCTTAGATATCATGCCCACAGGGGTTTATTCTCACTGGCCCTTCTCTCATATATCCATCAACTTAGCTCACTTTTTCCCCTCCCAATTATTCCCCTAAAGCTCAAATTCCTCTGCTTCTATTATGAAGAGTTGATTTTCTCTTCCTATGAAGTGTTCATGCCAGCTAATACCCAGACTCTCAGGACCCCAGTTACTTCCCTTGGCTTTAAGAAAAGTATTTTCCGGGGCCCCTGGGTGGCTCAGTGGGTTGAGCCTCTGCCTTCGGCTCAGGTCGTGATCTCTGGATCCTGGGATCGAGCCCCACATCAGGCTCTTTGCTCGGCAGAGAGCCTGCTTCCTTCTCTCTCTCTGCCTGCCTCTCTGCCTACTTGTGATCTCTCTCTGTCAAATAAATAAATAAAATCTTTAAAAAAAAAAGTATTTTCCAAATAAAGATAGCTCTTGCTCAATAAAAGGAATTTTCACATTTACTCCTAAGATAACACAAATCTCTCCACCTTTACCATGAGTCCATATTTTGTAAAAGCTGAACTTGAACTGACTATGTTTTTGTATACAATTGAGGACCAAAGGGTTGTAATGTCTGGGGCTGAGCATGGCCTTGAATAAAAGATAATTTGTTGATTAGAATTAACCTGTCCACCACTACTTGATATTGCAGCATGGCTGTAGGATAATTAATATAGAGGAATGCGTTCAAAGACATTAGAGGGTCAAAAGTTGTTTTAGTAGTCTTTTGGACTTCATAGTCAGTGAGTTACCTGAGGGAAACGAGAGGCAACATAACAAAACACTGATCCTAAATTCAGTCCTTGGTTCAAGAATCCACATTGCATTTGGTGCCATGTGGGTGTCCTGGAGTTCTTTCAATCTTACTAGGTATAAAAGCTAACTGCTTGTTGGCAGGAAGTAACATTTATGAAGTTGGAGGATGCCCCAGGGAAGGACTTTCTTCAGTTAATCTTTTCAGATGCAGCATCAGTTCCCTAAGCATAAAATTTGATACCCAAACTTTGGAAGAAGAGAGTTCATGAATATTTATGCCTCAGCATGGATTCTCTTGAGAGTAGTGACTCGTTTGTGTGGGCATGTCTTTAGTTGGTATCATAATCCCATCTCTGGGGTATGCTATGACTCACAAATTAAGGTAGAACGTGGTAGACATAACTCCTGTTCTGTTATTGCATGTGCATATCTGGGAATAGTTGAATTTTCCCAGAGCATTTGCAAATCCTGATCATGGTAGATTCCCAAGCATTAGGAATCACATCTGTTGGGGTGCCTGGGTGGCTCAGTGGGTTAAAGGCTCTTCCTTTGGCTCCAGTCATGATCCCAGGGTCCTGGGATCGAGCTGCACATCTGGCTCTCTGCTTAGCAGGGAGCCTGCTTCCCCCTATCTCTCTCTGCCTGCCTCTCTGCCTACTTGTGATCTTTGTCTGTCAAATAAATAAATAAAATCTTTAAAAATTTTTAATTAAAAAAAAAAAAAGAAAGAAATCACATCTGTTGTGGTCTAGGACACCGAGCCCAGACTGAACATGCCTAAGTGTTGCTCTATTCAAGGTAGAAACCATTGAGAACATACCACAAGAATTCTTTATTTATGGGTCATAGCACACATAGCCTGTCACATAGAAAATGCTACATAATGTTAGCTAATGTAGTAGACAGAGCTAGCTTTTAGTAATATACATTCTTCTCCCCTTCCTGACACATGGAAGACTGCTCCTTAGCTCCCTCACTCTTTAATAGAGCTGTGCCACTAGACTTGGTGCATGAAATGTGAGCAGAAGTGATGCATATCACTTTCAGGCAGAGTTAGTGAAAAGGCCATTCACAATTCTTCATCCTCTTTCCCTCCTGGTCTTGAAGGAGGCCTCAGGTTGAGATGAAAGAGGCAACCCATCAAAGCAATCTGGATCACTGGAAAGTCTGTGTAACGCAGCTGCCCCAGAACAACTCCTGAACCTGCAGTGAACTTTATATAAAAGGAGAAATTAACTTTTGTTTGAGACTTGACTTTTTTTTCCTCTTTCTTTTCTTTCCTTACAGCCGCATAACCCAGACTTTCCTGACTAATATAGCTATTATTGTTATTATTATTCATAAAGATGCTCTCATTTAACAAGTGCTTAATTTAATTTTTTTGAAATGATGTTTTATAATAAGGAATTTATAATTTGGAGTAATCATTGATTTTTCTTTTTTATATGCTCACCCAATTACCAGTTCTTTTAGAATTCTCCTTCAAAAGATAGCCCAATCCCAATTTTTAAACCATCTTAATCTTTTATCTGGATTACTACAATAGCCTTTTTTTTTCAGATAAGGGAAATTTATTAGGCTTTTAATTTCAATTCCAGTATAGTTAACATACATTGTTATATTAGTTTCAGGTGTGCAATATTGTAGTTCGACAATATTCTACAGAAAATTCAGATAAGTGTACTCTTAATCTCCTTCACCTATTTCATCTCTCCCCCCCCAACTCCCTTCTGGTAACCATCAGTTTATTCTCTATAGTTGGGTCTTTTGGGGGGAGTGGTTTGTCTCTCTCTTTTTTTCCCTTTGTTCATTTCTCTTATTTCTTAAATTCCACATATAAATGAAATCATATGGTATTTGTCTTTTCTCTAACTTATTTTGCTTAGCGTTATACTCTCTAACTCCATCCATGTTGTTGCAAATGACAAGATTTCATTCTTTTCTTGTGGCTGAATAATATTATATATATAGACCATATTTTATATATATATGCACATATACCATATTTATATATTTATTATACATAAATATATATTTATTAAAATATATTAATATAAATATATATTTATTATTATATATTATATTACATATTTCTATATATACCATATATATACACTATATTTATATATATACACCATATTTTATACACACACATGCACACATACCATATTTTCTCTATCCATTCATTGATCAATGGGCACTTGGGCTGTTTCCATAATTTGTCTATCACTACAGTAGCCTCTTAACTAATCTTCTACATTCTACCACTCTGCAATCTCTCAGCACCCCCCCCCCATTCTATGATAAACACAGCAGGTAGGGATTCTTTCAAAAGGTGAGTCAGATTGTGTCACTTCTTTTCAAACTTCCAAGAACTTTCCATTTTACTGACTATAATACTTAAAGTCTTTACAAATGTCTGCAAGCCCTACCAATAGCTTTTTGGTGAGGTCTATTTTGAGCATCCTGTTTAAGATTTAAAACTACCTTCTGTGTTCCCACATATCCCCCACCTATTCTATCTCCCTTCCCTGCTTTATTTTGAGCCCTTGTCACTAGTTGAAAAACTTAGTCATTAATTACTTATTAATTTTATTATTGTCTATCTCCCTTTACTGTAATATAAGCTCCATAGGGTTATGTTGTTTATTGCTGTATTTCCAGCATCTAGAATAGTGCCAGGCATATTTAGCACTCAATAAATATTTTTTAAATGAAGAAATAAAGATTTCTATTGAGTTAGAGCAAAGTAATTTCATTTGCATATTCATTATAAATGAAGAGGGATATGTAATTATTTAAAAAGTGTATGTCCTTGGTTGTTAAAAAAAAGGGGCAACTTAAAAACATGTGCCGTTAGGACTGCAGATTAAGTTTCATAATTAATTATCATTGTAGAACCTCATAATGTGTTTTATATCCTTTTGGGATCTCTTAGTAGAGAGAGGAGTTTTATTATAATTTTTTGTGGCCTAATTTGTCATATAAAACTGCTTCTAATGAGAGGAGTTATAGATTTTTATTTAAAGCTTTAGTCAGTCATTCTGCTGAAATGTTAAATATATCACTGTTCCTGCTAATATAAATTACATGAGATAAGGAAGATGCTTTCTAATGGGACACAGGTAAGTTGTGACAGGAGTTTACATGGTCTTTTAAAAATTTGTATTTAATTAAATATCAGAATAATTCAGATATTCTGTTAGGCATAAAATTTTTCCCTTAGTTACTTGTTATTGTGATTAAAAAGTTGTCCTGTTATGCCTACTATGAGAAAGTCAATCCTTAAAAAAAATCAAGCTTATAAATATTAAACAGTAAAAGTGATTTGATAGCATTATGTCAAAAATTCTTAATTTCAGACACTGAATTTAATATTGCTCCTTCTGATCTCTTGGTTTTCTAAAATGCGTTAGGACATCAAAAAGAGATGAATGGGTAACTGCTTCTTTAGCTACATGGTTTTCCCAGTAAAATTAGAGTCTGTTGAAAGTCACTGATAGGTGAGCGTATTCTTTATGTATTTCATAAAAACTTACAGTTAAATAATATGATTTGGGGTAGAAAAAAGGGAAGAAACTCCGAGTATTGCATTCTTTTTTTTTTTTTTTTTTTAAAGATTTTATTTATTTATTTCACAGAGAGAGATCACAAGTAGGCAGAGAGGCAGGCAGAGAGAGAGATAGAGGAGGAAGCAGGTTCTCCGCTGAGCAGAGAGCCCGATGCGGGACTCGATCCCAGGACCCTGAGATCATGACCTGAGCGAAAGGCAGAGGCTTAACCCACTGAGCCACCCACGCGCCCCCGAGTATTGCATTCTTGATAAAAACTCGATGAATTCCAGTGATAGTGTGAATTTGTGCCAGTAATCACGTTACATAGTTTAGTTTTTATTACATAGCTTTTTTCATTAATTCCTATAGACTATCACTAAAATTTGGGCTGGACATAAAAACTGTTGTGTAATATTATCGAGATGTCTTACTGATGAAAATATTATCAAATAACAAAAGTTAAAGTGCAAAAAAAAAAAAAAAAAAAAAGAAAAAACTTTCCAAAAATCCTATGTAGGTATTTAAGGCTGTTTCTAGAATTATGGTTTACTCGTACTCTGAGAAGGCTATATCATCACTTACCTATTTGTCACACTTTCCCTATGTATTATTTCCTAGGTACTACAGAATATCATCTGGTAATGTGATGCCATTTCTTTTCCCCTGGAAATAAAATAATAAAATCCCATGAAGCAACTACAAAAATGCATTCAGCTACAAATTTCAAAAACCTTAATAGTAGCCATCTTACTCCATGTAGTTGGGACCCAGAATTGTTTGGGTCACACCAGAAAAGTCAATTAAGATTAGAAATTATATATAAAATTATATTTAAAACATGGCACAAACATATCTTAAACATTTCATTTTAATACATGCATGTTCATTAATTTGTGATTTTCTTTGAGTACAAGTCTGCTATGATTTTTTGCTGGCATGAAAAAATAGTCAAAATGTCATGATAGAATAACACAAATTACATCATTTCTGATTTCCAGTTTCTGTTTCTTTAAAGTGAAACAGAAGTTAACACTTATTAAGCAACTTGAATGCAACCTCTTTTGACTTTTAAGACTCCCCGCCCCTCAAATTTTTACAGTTGCCTTGAACACTCTAATTTGAGAGCAACCTTTTAAAAATGACTCACTTTTATTGAGTCTTTACAAGGCATTAAAGTTAGTTACAGGTATAAACTGTCCTTTTACATTCATATTTCTTATACTTTGAATTTTACTCTTATATTTTGGTGTTTATAATATAATAAAATGAAAAATATTGTATTAAATTTAAGAATAGCTTATTAAAGCGGTATTTATAATTTAATAAAAATAAATATTTTATTAAATACTGATACTGATAAGCACAGCTCACTTACATATGTTGGGGAACACGTTTATAACTCTTAACTTACAACTCCTCTGGGAGAGTAGAATACTCAGAGGCACTAGAAAGGAACCTTAGAGCAAGGTTCATCCAACTGTGGGCTTCAGTGAGTGGGAGTGAGGAGTTAAGTGAGTGTCAGTTAAGAGAGCTACTGTGGGGACTGATTTTATGGAATACTACTGAGGTTTTATATACCAGCTGCATTCCCATGTTTAATGCTTCTGAATATCTGACACCCACAGCAACTAATCTTTTCAGAGTGATATTAGTACATTTAATTAATATTAAATAAAATTATTCTAGCTCGTGGTAGATGGTCAATGCTATGACTCCCGGTTTTGTATTATGCTTAGGCAACTTTGCTTTCCTTTTGCTCTGTGTCTGCATCCTTACACACTTTTCTAATGCCCATCTGTCACTCCTGGCCACTTTCTCATAAGCTCACATACTAATCTGGGTTCTTGATTGCATATAGGTGGTAAGAAGAGGTTAGGAAGAACTCCCCCAAGCAAAAGTATATCACAAGCAAACAAAAATGTTCATCCTGAAGACCAAGAAGAGCTCAAATAATCTCTTAGACCACTTCCCCCATACAGTCTTCAAAAAGGCAAAGGAAGGGATGCCTAGGTAGCTCAGTTGGTTAGGCATTTGCCTTCAGCTCAGGTCATGATCTCAAGATCCTGGGATCCAATCCCACATTGGGCTTCTAGCTTGGCGAGGAGCTTACTTTTCCTATCTGCCACTTCCCCTGCTTGTGCTTGCTTGCTCTCTCTCTCTGACAAATAAATAAAATCTTAAAAAAAAAAAAGGCAAAGGAAGTTGGCTAATTGAATTTAAATTTTAAAAAAATAAAATAAAAAGGCAAAGGAAGAGAAATAAGAAAAGGAGAAACCATCTTCCCAATTCGGAAGAGCCCTGGGGCCATCTGTCACTTATCCATAACAGAGGCAAGTTTCCTAAAGAAAAACTGAGTGATGAAAAGCCACATATAGGAACGCCTAGGTGGCTCAGTCAGTTAAGCTGTTGCCTTTGGCTCAGGTCATGATCCCAGGTACCCTGGGATCAAGTCCTGCATCCGGCCCCTTGCTCAGCGGGGAGCCTGCTTCTCTCTCTGCCTCTGCCTGCCACTCTGCCTGCTTGTACTTGCGCTCTCTCTCTCTCTCTCTCTCTCTGACAAACAAACAAACAAACAAATAAATAAAATCTTTAAAAAATTAAAAAAAAAAAAGAAAAGAAAAGAAAAGCCACATATAGTACCACATGTATTCATGGGACTTTAAATGGTGCCTCCCAAAAGAAAGGGTCAGAAGTATGTCTTTGGGGCAGGGAGGGGGATGGAAGCTGGACAGTCAAGACCCCAGGCCAGTTACCTCAGGCAGTGACATAAACTGAAACCAGTTGAGAAAGTACTGTTTTAGTCTTTTCATTTGCCACATTAAAAACTCCTATCACCAGCAATGTTACCTACTTTTGTTTTTATCTTGTCCTCTTTTGGATGTGAAGCACAGCAAGAAATACCTTAAGTTCCCTCAGGTATATAGCCCATAGTAGCCCATATTTTATTCTCCTCCTGTTGGCCCAAATGATCTTAACACTCAGGCCTTGGGGTGCTGCTATTTCTTTCAAGGGAGATTGCAGTATATTGGAAATGCCCATAACGGCCCATAATCCTCACCACAGCTCCCATCACCTGGACATGGGCCAATCACCTCCCCAGTGCCTGGAGTTTCCCTCAGAAACATCTGAAATAGGAAGGGACAGTACTTTAACTGAGGTGACACATGGCTATTCTATAAACTGTATGTGTGACTGACTGAGAGTTTAGGGTAATCTGACTCAAAAGAATTTTTTATACTTGGCTAACAATTTTGATAAAAACTGAATTTGAATGTTTTTTGGCTGGACTTGCTTACTATAATTTGCAAAAGGCAACTCTTTCTTTGAGATTCTATTATTCCCTATTTAATTTCCCTCTCACCTCATCTCCCAGTATATGTTATATGTATATTTGTGCAACTTCCCTGTTCTTTGCAAGCACTTGCAAGCCTTGCTCACTCCCATTGCTGTCTGCAGGAGACAAAGAAGTCTCCTTCTTTTCCTTTCCTCATTTTAAAGTACATTCATTGGACATACTTAGCCCAAGTTCCAGAGGGTCAACAGGAATATGAGATTATTACAGCAGCTGCTCCCACCCACAAAATTTATAAAAACAGAAAGCATTCTGGAATTAAACATGAGCAGTGCAGCAGGAACACCTTAAGCTAGGATATGTTAAAAGTATGGTCAGAGGACTTCCTGTATCAGAATCTTCTAGGGAACTGGTCGAAAATACAAATTCATTGTTTGAATCCCTATTATAATAGTTGGAATCATCCTGGGAGGGTTGGAGCAAGAGTGGCATTTTCTTATGTTTCCCAGTTGGTTTTTAAACAAACTAAATTTAGAACCCTGGGTTAAGTGCTAATTTCCTTCTATTTAATATGTACACACCAAAAGAGCACTATCCCCAGAACCAATACATTTCACTGTCTAGGTAAGCACTGTCCAGTAAAAAAGCGATGGAAGCTACATATACGATTTTGAATTTTCTAGTAGTTAAATTAAAAACATATAAAGAAACTGGTGAATTAATTTTAGCAGTGTATTTATTTAAACCACTTTATCCAAATACTACCTTTCAACATGTGACTAATATAAAAATTAATGAGATATCTTAAATTCATTTTTTGTATTGAGTTTTGAAATTCAGTAGTTATTTTGTATCAAAGAAAACTCTCAACTTAGACTAGCCACATTTCAAATAGTCCATAGCCATAGATGGTTGGTATGTTCTAGATGGGACATAGCAGGTCTCAACATTGCTGTTACCAGCCACAGACCAAAAGAGTATTGGTATTTTCTGGGGTGAGGGGTGAGACAGAAGAAAAATAAAATAATAAAACATAATAAAATATAAAATCAAATCAAATAAAAATAAAACAAAATAAAATAAAACATAAAGGTGTTTTGGTTCCAAACCCACCAAGAGACCAATCAGTTTCTGTCAGTTCTTCAGGAGTCTACTTCCAGTGACTGCAAGGTTTGCATCACCATAATACAGGCTTTCCTGAGATCCTCCTCTTCTTTCTTTTTCTGAATCCTTATGCTATCCCCTAAGGTTCCTATTGTTTTGGCCCATATTCCTGAGTTCAGGATGGCCTGTGCTCAAGAGCCTACAGCCCATTGTAAACTGCTTTGCTCCTAGTGGAACCCTGTTTCCTTTGCTCGTACCACTGTTCTAAGTTCTTCCTAGCACTATATGCACAGGAGCTCCTTAAGAAGCCCCTCTGCCCCGTCTCATTCTCCAAATCTATTTTGTCAGCATTGAAATCCCGCAGTCTGTGATTATTCTCCATATAGTGATGTAATCATTCTATTCTGCCTCCTATTTTCCTGGTCAAGCAGGGGTTGCTCTATTTTCTCTGGAGTTGCATATTACTCCTTCTGCCCTGGCTGAAGAATAGGGTGAAGAGGAGAACAGATCCTGGAGTGGAGGACACAGAGTGGTTCAGCAATGTGATTGGCATTGCAAAGTCAGAAGTTTACATAGTGAGGCTCTGCCTTGAGGCTATCCTGATACTTGAGAACTGAATCTTTGTCTTCTTCACCAAGTCCGTAGTCTATTTGATCCTGTCCTGGTGGAATACCTGTGTTCTTCTTGTGGGGATTTACCTATGAATAATGCAATAGTCCTTCAAGTTTGAGGTTCTTGAGTGATCTGACTTCCCAAACTTTAGCTATGTACTCACTTTGGTCAGCTTAACTACACCAGATGTTGGTGATCAGAATTAAAAAAAAAATTTTTTTTTAAGATTTTATTTATTTGACAGAGATCACAAGTAGGCAGAGAGGCAGGCAGAGAGAGAGTGGGGGGAAGCAGGCTCCCCGCTGAGCAGAGAGCCCAATGCGGGGCTCGATCCCAGAACCCTGGGATCATGACCTGAGCTGAAGGCAGAGGCTTTAACCCAGTGCCCCGGTGATCAGAATTTTAAACTCTGAATTACAGGTTATTAGATTGGGCTTTGGCTTCCTGTCCCCATGTAGTCTACTCATGATCGACTCAGGACCATGTGAGCCCCCAAAGATTTATCTTGTATAGGTTAGAGGGAGACTAAGAGACCATTTTCTGAGACCTGTACGCCAAACCTGAACCTTCAAATTATACTACTTGAGTAAACCGAAAGGCAAGAAAAATGAATACAAAGAAATACATGAACACAGAAACAAAAGACATTTCTTTCAGAGGCCTGAACTTGAGTTGGTATAAATCTAACCTCCTAAGATTTCTTAGGGCTGCAGTTATGCTGTAGCTAGTCTGGGGAATGAGAGCTGTATGAGAAGGACTCTTCCAATCACTAAGCCACATTAAAGGTTAACGTTCCAAGTATGCAGACTCAAAGAACACCAGGCCACTGCTAGAGTTTTAAAACTGGTCATCACTCCAAAAATGTCACCTAAGGAAAAAAAAACCAAAAAAACAAAAAACAAAACAAAACAAAAAAACAGCTCAGTGAAAAATAGGAAGATATCCAGGACAGTTTCTGAATATCTTTCTAAGTGGTGGTACCAGTGTCCAGATAAACAATGGAAAAGAGATTAAAGCCATTCTGTGAAGCATGTGACGAGTTTAGTTTTGGCTTCTAGTGTTTGAATTGTGTGTGATGTCCAGGGACAAATGGGTCATAGACTGTTGAATATACAGGTCTGAAGCTCAAATTACAGGGTTCTGGGATAGGGAAAAAGATGTCTGAGGCAGAAGAAAAAGGTTTGTATTTGAAAGTTGAAGGGCGTTAACTAGTGCAGGAAAGGAAAGGGGAGTGAGTATTGCTACGATGATTCTGATGTGAAAGTCCTCGTGAGCTCCTTTTGTGCCTGGGCAGATGTCCTACTTGACTTTTAGGTTTTTTTTTTTTTTAGGAATATGTCTCATAATGAATTTGAGAACATATTCATCACAATATTGAAATGACTATTAAAAAATTAAAATTTCTAGGTCCCTTTCAAACCTGTCATAATATCTCAAACTATTTTTTAAGAATCTCTGGCTTGAGGGGATGCCTGGGTGGCTCAGTGGGTTAAGTGTCTACCTTCAGCTCAGATCAGGATCCCAGTGTCCTGGGATAGAACTCTTCATCCGGGGGCGCTTGGGTGGCTCAGTGGGTTAAAGCCTCTGCCTTCGGCTCAGGTCATGATCTCGAGGTCCTGGGATCAAGCCCCGCATCGGGATCTCTGCTCGGCAGGGAGCCTGCTTCCTCCTCTCTCTCTCTGCCTGCCTCTCTGCCTCCTTGTGATCTCTCTCTCTCTGTCAAATAAATAAATAAAATCTTAAAAAAAAAAAAAAGAACTCTTCATCTGGCTCCCTGCTCAGCCATGTGTCTGCTTCTCCCTCTCCCTTTGCCCCCCTACCTCCCCCTTCTGTGCTCTCTCTCTCTCTCCTGCTCTCTTTATCTCTCGCTCATGCTCTCTCACTCTCTCTCTCTCTCAAATAAATAAATAAAATCTTTAAATAAAGAAAGAATCTCTGGCTTGATAGCTCTGATTCCACTGAAGATAACAATTGATATAACCACCTTTGAAGAAATTCTCAAGATTTAGTGTGTTTATCAGCTGCCTGGATGCTTGTTAAGAATATAGATTCAGCAGGTCTAGGAAAAGGCCAAGAGATTTGCATTTTTAATCAACACTCTATAACTGTGATCACCTGAGAAATAATATTGAGTTATTGAGAAATATTATTATTGAGTTATTGAGAAATAATATTAAGTATTTGGCTATCCGAGTGATCCCAAGATGGATTTAGAATGGGGTTTCTTTTTTGTTTTGTTTTGTTTCCCTTTTTTTTAAAGTTTAATTAATATACAATGTTATATTAGTTTCTGGTGTACAACATACTGATTTGACAATTCTGTACATTACTCAGTGTTTACCGTGGTTAAGTGTAGTCACCATCTATCGCCAGTGTTACATTATTTTTACAATATTATTGACTACATTCCATATGCTGTACTATTTATCTATGCGACTTATTTATTTCATAACTGGACATTTGTACCACTTAATCCTCTTTATCTATTTTGCCCGTCTCCCTATCTACCTCCTCTCTGGCAAACACTAGTTTGTTCTCTATATTGAAGATTCTGTTTTTGTTTATTTGTTCATTTGTTTTGTTTTTTTTATATTACACATGTAAGTAAAGTCATATGGCATTTGTCTTATTCTGCCTGACTTATTCACTTCATGTAATACCCTCTTAGTGTGTTCATGTTGGCACAAATAACAAGATGTCATCATTTTTATGGCTATATAATATTCCATTATATATACATATATATATACACATACATATGTACATATACATATGTGTATATATGTATAGATATACCATATGTATGTATACATACCATACTATATACATGTATATGTTTATATATACCATATCTTCTTTACTCATTCAACTATTATTGGGCAGTTAGGTTGCTTCCATATATTGGCTATTGTAAATAATGGTGCAATAAACATAGGAGTGCACATAACTTTTTGAATTAATATTTTTTTTTCCTTTGGGTTAATATCCAGTAGTGGAATTACTGGGTTATATGGTATTTCTATTTTTAATTTTTTTGAGGAAACTCCATACTGTTTTCCATAGAGGCTGCACTAGTTTGCTTTCCCACCAACAGTGCACAAGGCTTTCCTTTTCTCTACATCCTCACCAACATTTGTTATTTCTTGTCTTTTTGATATTGGCCACAGGACAGTTTCTTTTTTTTTTAAGATTTTATTTATTTATTTAACAGAGAGAGGGAGAGAGCGAGAGCACAGGCAGAGGGAGTGGCAGGCAGAGGGAGAAGCAGACTCCCCACTGAGCAGGGAGCCCAGGGCTTGATCCCAGAACTCTGGGGCTTGATCCCAGAACTCTGAGATTATGACCTGAGACAAAGGCAGAGGCTTAACTGACTGAGCCACCCAGGAGCCCCCTAGACAGAGTTTCTTAACCTGAAATTCATATACCCCAAGGAACCCATAGTTAAAATTTAGAGTGTCCACAAATTTAGATGGGGAAAAATGCATTTTTATTTTCAGTTATTTCCAACTAAACCTTAGCATTAAAAAAATTGTAAATGTAAGCAAGGAGCCATAGAAATAAGAGTGGTTCCTCTAACCTTATCATCAGTAGAAAACATATATTTTCATATCACATTAGAATTGTTGCAAATATCTTGAAATAATTGTTTACAACCATCACTACTCTGAAATTATGGTAGTTATTAGATTGCCATTAGATCTTATTTGATGAAGAAAAATACATACTACTCTAAAATTAAATTAAAAAACATTTTGATAACTATGCCTCAATAAAATTTGGTTCTTTCATGATTTTACATATTTTTAATGCATTTAAAAATTATTATGAGAGGAATTCTATAATTATACTAAAATGTGAAAAAGTCCATGGTACAAAATTTAAGAACCTTAGTGTAGGGAAGTCTGCTTATTGAGACACAGTAGAGGTATATTGCTCAATTCTGTGAAGAAGAAAAGTGCACAAGTACTTACCCAACAAGGAATCTTGGCCCAGCCCCCACACCTCATTTTCACTTAAGTATTTCTTCTCATTTCTTCTCATTTTCTACACATCTCTGATTTGTTTACTACTCCTTAATGATTGAATGACTCTATTTTCCATCAAGGATAACAGATTTTAATCTCAGATCTCAAGCCCATTATGAACATTAATTAATGCCTGACATCTCTTAATTAAGTAGGTAGAAACTACAATCATTTCATAGATGGGAAAATCGGGTCTAGGCAAGTTTGATGACTCGTTCTTAGGCCATCCAAGGAATTGATGCTAATTTCTAGAATCATTGATTATTCTTCTCACATGCAAACTGTTTTTTTTTCATCATATACCAATCTGTTGTAGTATTTTGCAAAATACTTCATTGATATAGGTATAGAAATAATCTTAAGGTAGAAACATTTGGTGGTATCAGTAGTCATACTATACCAATACCAATAATTTATTCGTTGGGTTGTTTTTTGAAAACTAATAGATGTCCTGGTAGGAAAGAAAAAGCCCCAACCCAAAAAAACCATTAAGAACTACTATCCATTTTGTAATGAAACAGTTTTTTTTTTTTTTAAGATTTTATTTATTTATTTGACAGAGAGATCACAAGTAGGCAGAGAGAGAGAGAGAGAGAGAGAGAGGAGGAAGCAGGCTCTCTGCGGAGCAGAGAGCCCGATGCGGGACTCAATCCCAGGACCCTGAGATCATGACCTGAGCCGAAGGCAGAGGATTAACCCACTGAGCCACCCAGGCACCCAAAACAGTTTGTTTTTGATTTTGTCTAGAAGTTTAGCAGTAAGAGAACCAGAGAAAAACAAAATGAACATAAGTCAACAAAAAGCATTAACTTGGGGCACCTGGGCATCCAACTTTTGGATTTGGCTCAGGTTGGGATCTCTTGGGTTATGAGATTGAGCCCCGCATTGGGCTCTGTGCTCAGCAGGGAGTTTGCTTGAAGTTTCTCTCCCTCTGCCCTTCCCCTCACCCCAAATAAATAAATAAATCATTTTAAAAAGTGCATTGACTTAACTTTTGCTCTTAAGACACCACACACAATCAGTGAGTAAGGACATTTTTTTTGTCTTTTCGTGGTCATTTCTTTTCTTATGGATTCATGTTGCTTTGATCAATGGTGTTTGCATGTCTGATCTTAATCTAACCTTTTTGTTGTCTGACTAGTCCTTCTGGTTTGACAGGATACTGTAAAAAGTTTGAAGATTCTTTGTGAATCATCTTTTTTAAGTGATACTTAGTTTTATCTTTTGCTTTCCTAAATTCCTCTTGGCCTGGCAAGGAAGGGAAACAGAAGGACATACAAGCAAAAATGAAGGACACGGGTCAATACATAAATAACTGACAGAGAAGCGATAGTTTCTCCTTATAAAAAAAAATTCCCATTTTGTATGTGTAGAGGGAATGAGGTAAATCTAAAATCTTTATTAAGACAAACACCTTAGTGCTAATTACCATAGCCAAAAAACATTGAAGTGATGCTAAAATTAGTGGACAAAATTTGAGAAAAAGGATATTTAAATTTGCATGATCTCAAACTATCTCCCCTAAGACATTTATTAATGACAAGAGAAAGGGAATGATTACATAGAGAAACTTGGCAGATACCAACCACCATGTCTCCTGGTATGCACTAAGAAGGGCACAATGCTGTTTCTGTCCTATTCCTGCCCAAAATGCAAAACCTTGATCTAAAGCATCTGACAAACCCAAATTGAGGGATATCTGACAAAATAAGTTCTCTGGGACTCTTCCAGAGTGTCAAAGTCATGAAAGTCAAGAAAAGACCAAGGAACTGTGACAGATTGAATACTGAGTAGACATGACAACTAAATGCACTGTGGGATCCTGGATTAAATATGGAGCAGAAAATGGACTATAGTAGAAAAATGGTCACCAGTTTAAAATCTATAGTGTAGTCCCAGTAGTGTACCAGTATTAACTACCCGGTTTTGATGACTATACTATAGTATGCAAAATGTTAACATTGAGGAAGCTGGATGAATAATTTGGTCATTTTCTGTCATTCTGAAATTATTTTAAGATTTTATTTATTTATTTGACAGAGAGAGACACAGCGAGAGAGGAAACACAAGCAGGGGGAGTGGGAGAGGGAGAAGCAGGTTTCCTAGGGCTGGATCCTAGGACCCGCTTAATGACTGAGCCACCCAGGTGCCCCTGAAATTATTTTAAATTAAAATTTTAAAAATCAAGAAGTCTTGTGTGGTAATTTTCTAAATAACTCTCCATTGCTGATGGGGGAAAAAAAGATTGTGGTGGCCTTGAAATATTTGGCTCTCTCCCCAACTTAGTCCTGTGTTAGATAGGCAATAACGCCTTTCCTGTGCATATACAGTTTGATAGCTTTACTTCTTTCATTGCATAGAAGATTATAGCTTTTTCCTCTATGAAGTACTCTACTTTTTTCTTGAATGGTACTCAAAAAATAGTTGTATAAAATGGGAATAATGATTGTTGTTCTGTTTATCCTGCTGAACTTACAGGGTTGTCATAAAGCATAAAAACAGATTAAGGAAATGGAAAGTATTTTGCAAGTCATAAACATTGTATAGATGTAAGATGTTATTTTGATTATTGACGGAAAATTGTCTAAGGTATTTTTATGATTTGTATATACATTGAGTCAGTTTCTCCTCTTGCTTTCCCTGTACTCTAATGATATTCTACTTGTTTACCAGGCTCAGAAATTCAAAATTGCCCTTGAAAATGAGAACTAAAGGAGAGGGGGGATGGGTATCAGTTATCCATGACTCCAGCTAGTCATCTTAAAACATGTTCTTTTTTTTTTTTTTTAAAGATTGTATTTATTTATTTGACAGAGAGAGATCACAAGCAGGCAGAGAGGCAGGCAGAGAGAGAGGAGGAAGCAGGCTCCCCGCTGAGCAGAGAGCCGGATGCGGGGCTCGATCCCAGGACCCCGAGATCATGACCTGAGCCGAAGGCAGAGGCTTTAACCCACTGAGCCACCCAGGCGCCCCTTAAAACATGTTCTTTACCTTTGTACCAGGCTTTTATTTTTTGTTTAAGATTATTTATTTATTTTAAAGAGAATGTGTGTGAGCTGGGGGAGGGGCAGAGAAGAGGGAGAAAGAGAATCCTCAAGCAGACTCCCAGCTGAGCACAAACCTGACATGGGGCTTGATTCCTGGACCCTGAGATCATGACCTGAGCCAAAATCTAGAGCCAGCCGCTTGACTGAGCCACCCAGGTCTACATGTCCCACACTTTTATTCTCTTCTATGACATATGAAATTGTAAACCAAAAAAGAGGAAATTTTAGGGCAGAATTTATTTTTAAAGGTTTTATTTATTTATTTGCCAGAGAGAGAAAGAGAGAGAGAGAGCGAGTGCACAAGTAGGGGCAGCAGCAGACAGAGGGAGAAGCAGGCTCCTCATGGAGCCAGAATCCTGATGGATGGACTTGATCCCAGGACCCTGGGATAGTGACCTGAGCTTAACAGATGCTTAACAGACTGAGCCATGCAGGTGTCCCTAGAATCTATATTTTAAATATGCATTTCACCTGGTTATTATTGACAGGCAAATTTAGAAGCACTCTTTCTTTATAGATAAATTGAGAGAAAATAACCAAATTTACTTAAAAAATTTATACTCTATCTTTGGTAAATATTAATTTGGGGGATATAGTCTAGAATAGGAAGCAACGATATAAACATTGTGGTATATACTTTATTAGGGGACTAAACAAAGCTGAGTCAGGGAGATTACATCAAAATCAACATATTATCTCTCATGTATTAGGATAGGCATTATATATATAAATATTATATATGTATGTATATATATGTAAGTGTGTGTGTGTGTGTGTGTGTGTGTATATATATATATATATATATATATATATATATATAAGACAAGTGATGATGAGGATGTGGAAAAATTGGAACATTTGTACACTATTGATGGGAGTGTAAAATGGTACAGCCACTATTGAATGCAGTATGGAGTTCCTCAAAAAAATTAAAAGTATGATCTATTATGCCCCAGCAATCCCACTTTCGGTTATTTATCCAAAAGAATTAAAAACAGGATCTCAAAGAGATGTTTTCATTCCTGTGTTCATTGCAGTTATCCTCAACAGCCAAGAGGTGAAAACAACCTAAATGTCCATTGATGAATGAGTGGGTAAAGAGAATGTAACACACACACACACAAACACACACACATACGCAGAGGACTTTTTTTCAGCTTTAGAAGAGAAGGAAGTAGTATGATATGCTACAATATGGATAAACCTTGAAGAAATTATGCTCACTGAAGTGACTCAGTCACAGAAGGACAAATACTGCAGTATTCCACTCATATAAGGTATCTAAAGTAATCAAACTCAGAGAAACAGAAAGTGGAATGATGTTTGCCAGGGGACAAAGGAGGGGAAGTGGGAGTTGCTATTCAATCCTGTATTTTCTATTTCCATTTAAATGATAACAATTAGCCACTTTATTGAACTTGAACTCAGAATAATCTTTGACCTATTCTTCAAGATTTTCCCTTCCTTCCTTCTTTTCTTTCTTCCTTCCTACTTTCCCATAATTATTGCCAGGCATTGTATTAGTCATTGACAGTACTAGTGAGAAAGCTGGCACAGCTCCCATCTCTCACGGAGCTTATAATATAGTGGGGAATACATATAATAAACATAACAAATGAATAAAATAATTAACCAGGTAATGTGATAGAAATTTACTGAGATAGAGGGGTTGGAGGAGCCAATTCAGCTAGGCCTCCTGAAACTGAGACCCAAAGGATGAGAAAGTAAATGTCAAATTCTGCTAAAAGGTGAGCATTTATAAACATTAAAATGTTTCATTCTGGAGCAGTCATTTTTAGGAGATGGAGAGGCAAGTCTACAGACTGGGAGAAAAGATTTATAAGTCTCATTTCTAATAAAAAAAACTTGTATTCATTGCATGTTCATTGCAGCATTATTTAGAATAGCCAAGACATGGCAACAACCTAAGTGTCCACTGATGGATGAATGGATAAAGAAAATGTGTACACACACACACACATACACATATGCCATATTTTAATATATGGAATATATATATCATATTATTCAGTTGAAAAAAATAATGAAATCTTGCTATTTGTGACTACATGGATGGACCTTGAGGGCATTATACTAAGTGAAATACGTCTGACACAAAAAGACAAATACCACATGATCTTATTTATATGTGGAATCTTAAAAAAAAAAAAAGAGCTCATAGATATAGTGAAAAGACTGATGGTTGCCAGAAGTGTTTGAAGGGTATCAAAAAGTACAAATTTCCAGTAATATTAAAAGTAAGTCATGAGGATGTAATGTACAACATTTTGACAATAGTTAATAATACTATATTGCATATTTGAAAGTTGCTAAGAAGTTCTCATTACAAGAAAAATTTTTTAACTGTATGATAATGGCTATTACTAGACTTAGGTAATCATTTCCCATATATACAAATTTTGAATCATTATATGTACACCTGAAATTAGTACAATGTTATGTCAATTATACCTCAATAAAAAAGACTTACTTCAGAATATAAATTCACAAAATTCAATGAGAAATAACTCAAGAAACATAAACATAAGTTTTGAACAGACACATTACTCAAAAAGGCATATTGATGGTAAATAAGCATATGAAAAGACACCAGTACTCACAATTGAAATTCAATTAAAATCACAATGAAATACTCTTATACATCTATTAGAATAAAAAAAAATTCCTCACACGACCAATTGTTGATAAAGATGTGGAAGAACTTAAGTCCTCATGCTTTGCTGGTAAGAATGTAACATGTATGGGCACTTTTTTTTTTTAAAGATTTTATTTATTTATTTGAGACAGAGATCACAAGTACGCAGAGAAGCAGGCAGAGAGAGAGGAGGAAGCAGGCTCCCCGCTGAGCAGAGAGCCCAATGCGGGGTGGGGGTTTGGGGCTCGATCCCAGGGTCCTGGGATCATGACTGGAGCTGAAGGCAGAAGCTTTAACCCACTGAGCCACCCAGGCGCCCCTGGTGTGGGCACTTTAAAAAGCAGTTTGATACTTTTGTTAACTTCAACAAACTTAAATACATACTTATATGTTTACCCAAGTTTACCCAAATTTAGTGTTTAGTTTTAGTGCCCACAAAAATCTGTGCATCAATATTTCTTTCAGCTTTATTTGTAGTTGTCAAAACTTGGCAACAACTCAAATGCAAATGAATGAATGAATGAACAATCTGTGGCATATCTATACATTTGAATACTACTGTATTCAGTACTATATACTACTATAAGAAACCAGGATGGATTCATACAACATGAATGAATCTCAAATGTATTTGGTTAAGTGAAAGAAGCTAGAACCAAAAGACACCATATTGTATGATTCCACTTACATGGATTCTGGAAAAGACAAAATTATTGAGGTGGAAGACAAATCAGTGGTTGCCAGGAGTAGAGTGTAGAGATGGGAATGGTGGTTGATTATAAAGGGGCAGCTAGCAGGAATTTGGGAAGTAATAAAACTTTTTGGATCAGGACTGTGATGGTATATACAACTCTGTGCATTTGTCAAAACCCATAGAAATTTCATAACAAAGAGCAAACTATATAAATTTAAAACATGTAAAGTTTTATTATTGATTTCTAGTTAGTTCTCTGTGGTGTGAAATCAGTCATTGTATGATTTGTATTTTTTAAATTTATTAAGTTGTATTTTATGGCCCAGAGTGTGGTTTATCTTAGTGAATGTTCCATGTGAGCTTGGGAAACCTGTGTATTCTGCTATTGTTGGATGAAATAGTCTATAGATGTCAATTGTATCCAGTTGATTAAAGGTGCTGTTGAGTTCGACCTTGTTCTCACTGATTTTCTGTCTGCTGGATCTATCCATTTCTGAAAGGGGATATGTAAAACTCCAACTATGATGGTAGGTTTGTTTACTTCTCCTTGCAGTTCTAACAGTTTTTGCCTCATGTAATTTAATGCTCTGTTCTTAGGCACATACACATCCAGAATTGTTATGTCTTCTTGGGAGAACTGAACCCTTGGTCATTTTAAATGCCCTTATTTATTATAAGTGCCCTGATAACTTTCCTTACTTTGAAGCCTGCTCTGTCTGAGATTAATGTAGCTACTCTAGTTTTCTTTTGATTAGTGTTAACATGGTCTGTTTTTCTCTATCCATTTACTTTTTTTTTTTAAGATTTTATTTATTTATTTGACAGACAGAGAGACACACATCAAGAGAGGGAATACAAGCAGGGGGAGCAGGAAAGGGAAAAGCAGGCTTCCCGCTGAGCAGGGAGCCTGATGTGGGGCTCAATTCCCGGACCCTGGGATCATGACCCGAGCCAAAGGCAGACGCCCAATGACTGAGCCATCCAGGCACCCTCTATCCATTTACTTTTAATCTGTGTCATTGAGTGGGTTTCTCATAGACAACATATAGTTGGGTCATGGTTTTTGATCCCCTCTCACAAACTATGTTGTTTATTTGGTGCATTTAGATCATTGACATTCAAAGTGATTTTTATATAATTGTATTAATACTTACCATACTTTTTACTGCTTTCTATTCATTGTCTTTTTGTTGTTGTTGTTCCCAGTTTTGTTTTCTCTTTTTCTCCCTTTTGTGATTTTAACTGAGCATTTTATATGATTCCATTTTCTCTCATTTCATAGCATATCAGTTATACTTATTTCTTTTCTTTTTTTAGAGAGAAAGAGCACATGATAAAAAAAAAGGGGGGGGTGGTTGTGACAGAGGGAAAGGGAAAAAGAGAGAATCTTAAGTGGTCTCCACACCCAGTGCATAGCCTGACATGGGGCTTGACCTCAGGACCTGGGCCCAAATCAAGAGTAGATGCTTAACTGACTGAGCCACCCAGGCACCCCTCAGCTACACTTATTTTTAAAACTATTTTTAGTGGGGGGCGCCTGAGTGGCTCAGTGGGTTAAACCCTCTGCCTTCGGCTCAGGTCATGATCTCGGGGTCCTGGGATCGAGCCCCACGTCGGGCTCTCTGCTCAGCAGGGAGCCTGCTTCCCCCTCTCTCTCTGCCAGCCTCTCTGTCTACCTGTGATCTCTGTCTGTCAAATAAATAAATAAAATCTTTAAAAAAAAAAAAACAAAAACAAAAACTATTTTTAGTGGTTGCCCTAGAATTTACAATATAAATTAACAACTAATCCAAGTCCATTTTTAAATAACATTATACTACTGTATGGGTAGTATGAATACCTTATAATAACAAAGTAATCCTAATTCCTTCCTCCCATTCCTCCTATCGTTGCTGCCATTCATTTCACATATATAAGCATACATAAGATATATTCATAGGCATACATAATCAAATTCATTGTTACTATTATTATTTTGAATTAACATTATCTGCCTAAACATTTAGGAATAAGAATAATGAGAGGCACCTGGGTGTCTCAACTGGTTAAGCAGCCAACCCTTGATAAGTCATGATCTCAAGGTTGTGAGATTGAGCCCTGTGTCGTTGACTCTACCTCAAGCATGGATCTCTACCAAAAAAAAGAAAGAAAGAAAGAATAAGAGAAATGAATTTTTATTTTACCTTCACTTATTTCTTCTTCAAAACTTTTCCTTTCTTTACGTGGATCTGAGTTTTTGACCCATATTATTTACCTTCTCTCTAAAAAACTTCTTTTAACATTTCTTGCAAAGCAGGTCTACTGACAACATAATCTCTTAATTTTTGTTTGCCTGAGAAAGTGTTTATTTCTCTTTAATATTTGAAGGCTAATTTAACAAGGTATAGAATTCTAGGTTGGTGGTTTTTTCCCTTTGAACACTTAAATAAATATTTTACTCCACTCTCTTTTTGCTTGCATGGTTTCCAAGAGGTTGGATATAATTCTTATCTTGGCTCCTTTATAGGTGAGGTGTTTTTATGATTTGGCTCTTTTCAGGATTTTTCCTTTATCTCTGATTTTCTATAATCTGACTATGATAGACTAAGTGTAGTGATTGATTGATTGATTGATTTAATCCTGCTTGGTATTCTCTGAGCTCCCTAGATCTGTGGTTTTGGGTCTGACATTAATTTGGGAAAATTAATTTGGGGAAATTCTCAGTCATTATTGTTTAAGCATTTCTTCTGTTCCTTTCTCTTTCTACTCTTTCTGGTACTCCTATTATGTGTATGTTACACCTTTTGTAGTTAGGTCGTAGTCCTTGGATATTCTGTTCCTTCCCCTGTCCTACCCCCACCCCCACACCCCCACCCCCATCTTTGCTCTTTTTACAGTTCAGTGTTCAAGGATTCTATTGATATAGCCTCTGGCTCAGAGATTCTTCTCCTCAGCTATGTCCAGGGTACTAATCAGTCACCAAAGATGTTCTTCATTTCTGTTACAGTGATTTTTATCTCTAGCATTTCCTTTTGATTCCTACTTAGGATTTCCATCTATCTGTTATATTATCCATCTGTTCTTCTTGCATTTTATCTCCTTTATCCATTAGATCCCTTAGCCTATTAGTCATAGTTGTTTTACATCCTCAGTCTGATAATTCCAATATTCCACTGTCTGGTTTTGATATTTACTCTGTCCCTTCAAATATGCTTTTTGCCTTTTACTTTTATGCCTGGTAATTTTTCTTGATATTTGGACATAATGTACTAGATAAAATGAACTGCTATAAATAGGTCTTTAGTGATGTGGTGTTGAGGTGTGGGCAGAGGAGAAACATTCTATAGTCCTGTGATTAAGTCTCAGTCTTTTGGTGAGATTCTGTTTCTGGACTATGAACTTCTCAAGATTTTCTCAGTTTTTATCAGCCCCCTTAGGTGAGTCAAGACAGCTAGAGTGGGCAGGAGTTGGGTATTTCCCTTCCCTTAGGTCAGTTAGGTTCTGCTAATACTCCAACAGACTAAGCTCTGTTCAACGAGTTTCCCCTAAGGGCAGGCTTTGTTTAAAAGAACAGAATGCTCTAGAGTTACTTAAAAATGGTTCTTTTTTCCCTCTCCCTGCCAGAAACACAAGGGGATTTTAATCAGATACTTAGTGTGGGAAATGGGTGCAACTATTGGAGATAAATCTCACAATATTTGTTTTTAACTCTCAGAGTTGTCCATTTTGGGCCTCCAGCAATTTGTCAGTTACAGTTCAGTCTTTCCTGTTCTCGCAATGGTTCCCAGGCAGTTTCTTCTCTTTGAGTTTCTGGCCTACTAAGAAGCTGCTCCCTACATTCACCTGTCTCTCTCCTCTTGGGGGCAGCAATTTTCTCTGTGTCCTCTCTTCTCTATGGAGCCAAAAAGAGTTGTCAGTTTTTCAGTTGTTGAGCTTTTTACTTGCCATTAAGATGGAGTGGCAACTTCTAAGCTCCTTACATGCAGAACTGGAAATTTGAAGTGAAACCATGTAAATTTTTTAAAAAACCAAAAAAGATAAGGGTCAACACAAAGCTTTTGGATTTTTTAGCTTATATATATCATTGGTGACTGAGAAGTTTTGATAAAGTCCAGCTCATTGAATCCAAATTACTTTATGTTTAAGAGGAAATGAGGTGAGTAAATATAAAATGTCATGTGGGTAACATAAGAGGCTTGGCTATAAAGGGGAAAAAGAAGGTAGCTGGATGAGAATATGAGTCCATAAAAGTTTTAAATTTATTATGTGAGACCAATTAGAAATAAAACTAATAAAAATGTATGACTTCTACTGATAAAATTATAGAATTTAATAAAAGATATAAAATATCCAAATAAGTAGCTATATCATGTTCACTGATGCGATAACTTGATGTTATGTAAAAGTTTCAATGTTCCCTGAATTAATTTATAAATCCAAACAATTTCAATAATAACGCTAATAGATTTTTTGTATGTGGGCTTTGCCAAATGGATTCCAAAATTCATTAAGACAAGCAAATGTATAAAACTGCCAAAATAATCTCTGAAGAAATTGGGAATTGCCTCATTAGTTTTCAAGACACGTTATGAAGCTATATTGATAGAAACAGTTTGGTACCGGTGTAGAAATAGAAATTGGCCTGAGTGGTAGAGTATTTTTATAAACTTAATCAGGCGGTGATCCTAAATGCTGCTACTTTTATCAATATAGTCTCCTTACTGAAGCAAAACAGCACAATTTCTGACAAGTGGTATGTAGCTAGTGCACTGGCAAATGTTTTATTCTCTCTATATCAATCAAGAAGCAATTTGCTTTCACATGGTCAAATTAACAAAAAATACTCACTTTTTTGCTTTTAGCACTAGAGCTCTCTGTCATAATCCAGACTACAACATCTATGAAATCTTGCTAAGAGATCTATTGGACAGGATGTAGCAAATATTTGCTCCAGAAGGTAAGAGATAAACCCCATGGAAACTTGGGGGTGGTGGTTCTAGGGCTCTAGAGATTCAGAATGTATTGGGATCTCTCCTTCAAAGTAAAACTTAAGTTGATGTATCTCCTACCTACTAATGTTAAGAAAGAGATCTAATGCTTTGTGGGCTTCCTTGGGTTCTGGGGCCAGTGTGTGCTTCATCTGAATGACTTACTTTGCACATTTACTGAGTTTCACATGGGGCTCAGAGGAAAAGAAGGCTCTGAAACTGGTCTAGGGCACAGTACATGCTCATCTACCAATTAGACCATATGAATCAGCAGGTCTATGCTTTGAGACCTGTTCAATGAAGCTTCTGGCAAACCTCATAAGAAAATGACAATGCATGCACCTAGAAAGAAAAACCATGCAGATATCCATTCTCCTTTTGAGAAATGACACCTTTCTTGCTACTAGTACCACTTAGTACTAGTTGGGACTAAATACCTAATCACGTGTGGGACACCAAGTGACCAGGCAATCAGAGATGACTGTTAGGAGCTGGATATTATCTAATCCACAAAGTTCTAAAGCTGAATATGAACAGCAGTACTCCATCATAGTGGTGAGAGACCAAACTCAAAGAAATACGAAATATGTAATTTGCATCAGTTGAGGTTCAGACTCTCATGACACTTTCTCCTACTGCTCCTTCAACTCACATCTGTGACGTCTTTGGAAGTTCCCTCAGACCAGATGACTGAGGAAGAAGAAATTCAGGCCCAGTTTACAGATGATTCTTCATGATATAGTACCCTAGATGGAAGTGAATTACAGCATAATTATGGCCCAGTTCAGGGGTGGTCTGAACAGATAGTAAGGAAATGAAATAGTTTCACTGAGCAGAACTTCAGGCTGTATATATGCTTACCCACTGTGCCTGAAAGAAGAGATGGCCAGAGGTGTGGATCACATGAATAGTGTGGCTCATGCTTGGTGGTGGATATTCAACAACTTGTGAAATACAAGATCAGAAGATTGGAGACAAAGATATCTGGGCAAGAAGAATATAGATGTACCCTTTAGAATGAGGACAGAATAGGAAGATTTGTCTCATGTGAATTCCTATGTAAAGTCACAAACTGGACTCTGGTAATTGCTAACTAGACATAATGACTGATTATGTGGATAACTCTTAGCTACTATCTTCAGCCACCCAGTGCTTACTTAAGAACTTACAAACAAAGTGGTCTGATAGCAGGGATGGGAATTATACCTGGGCTCAACATCATCATCTTACTCTCATCAAAGCTCATCTGCGTACCACGATTGCTGAGTGCTTGACTGGCCAATAGCATAGATCATCACCAAACCTCTGAAATAGCAACATTCCCAGGGAAGAACAGCTAGAAATTTCATAGCAGGTTGATTGCCTTAAATATATCCTTATTTGGGATAAATTTGTTTAAATTTCCAAAATTTACCTTCCCTACCTGAAATCTCTCTATCAGCACCATAATCAATGAACTTAGTAATATTATATTCACTATTGCAGTACAAGAGGATTTCTGAAGGTGTAGCCCATGTTTGTCTTGTGTGATTGTATAAGTTGCAAGCTGAACTAGTTGCTTTTTCTCATGGAGACACCATTTTTACTTGAAAGAGCTGGTGACAGACATATTGGGGTTATTCAGATTTGCCTATTGGGCAGATATTTTCTCAAAAATAAATGAAGTGAGCTGGTCACTTCAAGGAAAATAATTGACAATACTTTATTTCCTATGAAAAAATTGAAGCTTCCAACTAAATTCTAATTTTTGAAAACATCCACCCCGTAAGCTTTAAAGCTTTGTAATAAAGATTTAAAAAATGCTATCGGGTGCCTGGGTGGCTCAGTGGGTTAAGCCGCTGCCTTTGGCTCGGGTCGTGATCTCAGGGTCCTGGGATCGAGTCCTATGTCGGGCTCTTCTGCTTAGCGGGGAGCCTGCTTCCCCCCCCCCCTGCCTACTTGTGATCTCTCTCTGTCAAATAAATAAATAAAATATTTTTAAAAAATGCTATCAATGGTGATATTAATGAATGTGATTTTTTTTTTGATATTGTATAATGAAATGTGTCACCATTTGGAAGGTCTGAGTTACTCAGTGAACCAACAGTTTTCAAATGATCAAAACATGAAGTTACAAAATCATGCATGGTAAAAATTTGTTTAAAGTGCAAGATAGACCAATAGTTTTAATATAACACAGTATATTAAATAACAAATTCAAATAAAAGGTAAAAGACAAATTGAGAAAACTATTTCCAATACATATTAACACGGTCAGAAGTAAAAAGTACTTTTATACTAATGAGTATAACAGATCATTGAGCCATTTCTACTTGTTTGGATATAAAAATGAAGATGTTTTAAAAAATCATTGCTTGGAGGTGGAATTTTCTTTTTCATCCCTTAACACTTTCTTGAACAGATTCCAAAACCTTCTAGCCACTTTGTTATCAAACATCTTCATATCCGCATCTTTAGTACCACCAGAAGCAGTTTCTCTGGCTAGTGGGATGACTTCAGGAATGGGTGTAAGGGGTTGAGGAAATACTACAAAAACTGTGCAGTGTCCAAATAATCGAAAATGATTATTCTGAATCCTGTTCTGTGCTCTCCAGTGCCGGGGTTTTTGTTTTGATTTGTTTTGTTTTTAAGATTTATTTATTTGTTAGGGAGAGAGAAAGAGCAAGCACAAGCAGAGGGAGAAGCAGGCTCCCAACTTAGCAAGGAACCTGATGTGGGACTTGATCCCAGGACTCTGGGATCATGACCCAAGCTGAAGGCAAATGCTTAACTGACTGATTCACCCAAGCATCCCTCCAGTGTCATGTTTTTTTTTTTTTTAAAGATTTTATTTATTTATTTGTTAGAGAGAGAGAGCATGAGCACAGGCAGACAGAGTGGTAGGCAGAGGCAGAGGGAGAAGCAGGCTCCCCGCTGAGCAAGGAGCCTGATGTGGGACTCGATCCCAGGACGCTGGGATCATGACCTGAGCCAAAGGCAGCCGCTTAACCAACTGAGCCACCCAGGTGTCCCTCCAGTGTCATGTTTTATCTGGGTTGGCAGATAGGGAGTGTGAGGAGGCTGGGAGAAATAAGGTGGTTTTGGCTGCCTCTTTGTAAACCTTGCAAATATGGGAACGGTCTGGTCACAATTTTTGGTGGCATTTTGATGTTTCTCTTTAGCATGTAGGATGCTTTGCATCTCTGAAACTCAACTTTAAACCTGAGCCTAGATTCTGGATAGTAAGCATCCTATTCTAGAAGAAAAATACTGGGGTTCCCGGGTGTTTCAGTCGGCTAAGTGTCCAACTTTTGATTCCAGCTCAGGTCATAATCTCAGGGTTGTGAGATTGAGCCCCACATTGGGCTTTGTGCTGAGTATGGAGTCTGCTTGAAAGTCTCTCTCCCTCTCCCTCTGCCCCTACCTCCCACCCTGCTAGCACTCTCTCTCTAAAGAAAAAAAAAAAAAGAAAAAAAAATGCTAATACCACAATAGAAACATGACCAAAAAACTTAAACAGAATATTCATAGGAATATAAATGAACAATAACAATTTTTGTCTAACAACAATTTTACATATTATATTACCATTAAAAATTATAATACCAACATGTTTCAAGGTTGTGATGTGATAGTGCTTTTCATACACTGCTGATGAGACTTTAAACCAGAATAGCAGGTCTAAAGAACAATTTAATGATTTGTGTTGAGAATCACAGATGTCTTCATACTCACTGATCTACAAGTTCTTTTTCCAGTAATGTACACAAGAAAATGATTTTAGATGCTACCAAAGATATATGAGCAAAAATAATCTCCATGAAATTATGAGAGTAAAACTACAACCATTTAATTAGCCATAAAGAGGAGAATTGTTAAAAGTGATGTAGCTATACGATTGTAATATTATATAACTATATTAGGGTTTTCCAGAGAAACAGAGAAAATTATATATTCTCTAATACCATATATACACACATATTCTTCATACCCGATGCTCTTTTTCTCTTTGTAAATATATATATATTTGTGTAATAAAATCATATATATGAATATAATAAATTCATTATGAATTATGAATAAATTCATATATGAATTTATTATAGGGATTGGCTCATGCAGTGTTGGGGTGAAGAAGTCCCATGATCTGCCATCTGCAAGATGGAGAACGAAGAAAGTCGGTGGTATGATTCAGTATGAAACCAAAGGCCTGACAACTAGGAGCCCCTAGTGTGAGTCCCAGAGTCTGAAGGTCCAAGACCAAGAGCAGGATTCCCAGCTCAAGGAGAGAGAATTAGCCATTTTAGAGCCTTTTTGTTCTATTCAACCCCCTCAAAAGAGTGGATGAGGCCCACACACATTGGTGAAGCCTGATCTTCTTTACTCAGCCTACTGAGTCAAATGCTAATCTCTTCCAGAAACACTCTCACAGACATACCCAGAAATAATCTCTTACCTGCTATCTAGGCATTCCTTAGCCTGGTCAAGTTAACACATAAAATTAACCGTCACAATAACCAAAATAAAAATAATAAAATAATATTATTTTATAATGTAAAAATATATATAATAGAAAAATATAAAAATAATGCTTTTAAGTAATCTCAGAGTATAATATTAAATACATTAAGTTGGAATTAAAGAATTAGTGCACATTACGATTCTAAGTTTAGGTTTTAAACAGCATATGTGTATAAAAATGGAAAAAGTTTTATGATCGTATATTAAATGAATATTAAGTAAAGTGGAATATAAATTTGAATATATATAGTGTGAGTCTAAGTTTGCTTTTTAACGACACAAACATATAAAAATGATGGAAAGAAAAATAATACACCACTGGGTGTATTATTTATGTAATTAAAGTACATGAAAATCATTCTTTGAATGATATAGTCATTTGTGTTTGCCGTATTTCACTGAGTTAGTTAAGTGTATAAACATCATGTCACTAAAAATATTCATTGAGTACTTTTACATAAATCATTACTATGTAAGAAATACCAAAAGATAAGACATAGTCACTGTTCAGAGTCTAGTATAAGGAAAAGAACATATACATCCAAGTTAAATACCGATAGAAGTAATGACTTGCCAGTGTTAAGAACACAGGAAATGGTACAGGAGTTCTACTTCCAAGGAATGATTATTTTTACAAGGGACAGTGGCAATAGATGAAGTAAGATATAGTTGGGCTTCTATAAAAGGATATAATTTTTTAAAGAAGAAGAAAGAAATAGAAGCAAAATAAATAATATTAAGAGAAACTTGAAATTGCTTGACAGTTTTAGTAGTTTCCTAGGACTCTCATAACAAAGTACTAAAAACTGGTGGCTTAAAACAATACAAGTTTATTATCTCACAGTTTTGGAAGCTAAAAATCTGAAATTGTTGTTGTTGGCAGGGCCATACTCTCTCTGAAACCTGGAGGGGAACCCATCCTTGCCTCTTCTTAGCTTCTGGTGGTTTGCCAGCAATCCTTAGTATTCTTTTGCCTGTAGACGCATTACTTCAATCTTCCATCTTTATGTGGTGATCTGCCCGTGTCTTCATATCATCTTCCTTCTGTTCATGTCTGTCTCTGTGTCTAAAGTTCACCCTTTTATAAGGACACCCGTCATATTGGATTTTCCCATCATAATTTTAAGTTGATTCCTCTGTAAAAACTGTCTTTCCAAATAAGGTCACATTCTGAAGTAGGTTCGGACTGTGACGTATCTTTTGGGGGGACACAACTGAATTCATACCAGCAGTTTTATGGAACAATGATTTGGAATTGGCATAGTAAGTTTGGAGAGAGGGGCAGGAATACTAGACTGAGGAAATGAATTTTGTTTTAAGTAGATAATAAAGGGCCCCTGAAAATGTTCAAGAAGACCTCGCTTTCCTGTCAAGCTCCCATTGAAATGACAGGAAAGTTTTATTTGTTTATTTGTTTTGTTTTATTTGTTTGTTTTGGTCATGAAACCATAACATCACTCTTAAGTAAGTAAGATAGTAAGAATACATGGAAGGTGGAAAGCAAATGATGTCAGATGAACAACAACAAAAAAACCCCAGAAGGAACAGCAACCTGGGATGGTGGAGGGAAGCTATTCTCCCTAAGAGAGTTCTGGACAAGCTCTGAGCTGAATCCACGCAAAACAAAACAAAACAAAACATGTGGGACATGGAAAAATCTGAAATGTCTTATGTATAAAAGTTGCCAAAATTTCTATGAACTGGAAAGTCTATTCAAAATTTGCACTGTTGACACTGTTCAGTGACTAACTGCAGTGAGTCATCGCATAAAATCTATAATGAGTTTAATTTTCACAGACCACATGTTGAGTAATTGTTCTTGATATATGTATGGCTTTAATGACATCATTCTCATTTAAAAACAACTTTATTTCTGGAAAACTTCACTGTAAAAATTATTTATCTATGTCCATTTTGCATTAAATGAGTGCAAAAGTCTCTCATGAAAATATTAAAAGCTTTGTTAGAGACTCTATCACTGCAAATCCAACTTAACGTTCTCAAAGTTTGAATTCCGGCTGCAACCTCACACTTGAGAGGGCAAGGTACAGAGTTGAGTTTTTATAGTCTTAACAGTTCTCCCACAGGAGATGTAAACAGTCAGGATTCCAACTTTCTACACTTATCTCTGAAGCAGATACAGTAAGTTGACTTTCAAGAGTCAACTTATAACTAAAACTAGTTTAAATGTAATATTGGATATATTTTTAGTTATTGGCAAAAATCCCTTCTTCCCTTTTGGTCTCAAGAACTTCAGATTATTCATTAGAAATATCACAGAATTTGGGGGGAAACAGGCATTGAGGAAAATATTCAATTTGTAGTCAATTGCTGAGATCTTATACAAACGGAAAACTGCTATGTATGTCCTTACTCTTTGCCTTGGGATTTATTTCTCTGTAGTAACTTAATTTCAGGAAAGGAAGACTTACTCAGATGCATATTTATTTGGCAGTCTGTCAGTAGTGGAAAGAAGGACAATCTGTTTGAGTAATTAATTGTTCTGATCATATTTGTTTTCAGGTTTTAATTGAATCTGAATTTAGCTGTCCTCCCTTCCCCTCCTCTTCCCTCCCTTCAACTGAAAGCTTGAGGATTGGGGTGTCTGGGTGGCACAGTTGGTTAAGTGTCCAATTCTTGGTTTTGACTCAGGTTGTGATCTCACAGTCTTGAGATCGAGCCCCGTGCTGGGCTCCATGCTCAGTGGGGAGTCTGCTTGAGTTTCTCCCTCCTTTTCCTTCTGCCCTTACCCCCAATGCTGTCCCCTGCTCTCTAAAATAAATGAATACGTTTTTTTTTTTTTTAAAGAAAGCTTGAAGAGAGTAAATATAATTCTGTTTTACTCTACATCATTTCAAAGTCATGAAGAGAATGGATTAAATGACAGATCAGCATTGAAGAGATTAATACATGGCAAAAATTTCAAGATAGTGGGCCTCAGGTCCAGGATAGATGTATTTCCAGAAATAATTCTATAGTAAAAGGCCCCAGCGGACAGCTGAGGATTCTTGATAGTCTGGTTCATATATGACAATTTAAATGTTCTCTAGATTGGCCTGATTGATCTAGGACCTGATCTGTTATTTGGATACAATCTAAAGAAGACCTAATCTACTTTTAAATTTCAGAATTTACAGAGATTTCCTCCCTAGACAGCAGCCCAAGTTATTGAGAAAATCAAAGCCAAAGAGATGTGTTTTTTTGTTCCCCCACTGTGAATTAAAAAAGGAAGAATTATGCATTTCCTTTCCCCAAACAGGAGAGGAGTAGCCAGCAACTTACTTCTAAAGACCTGAGGTAGAACTTCGCTTCCTGCCCATATTTTGTCAGGAAGAGAGTAAGGTGAATCATGGTAAAAGTTCTCCATGTCCATAATTACCACAAAGGGAGAAGGTTGCTGGTCTTTAGAGGACATCACAGATTTAGACAATGACAGAATGCAAAGTAGAGTACTTTTCCAAGTTATGTGGGTGGCATCAACCCACCACAGGGAGGACTTTCTCACTTGCTTCCCAGTGATAACTAATACCTGCTGATTTTATTTCCTGTTCAAGTATGGACATGACCACAAAGTTAATTTGGTTTAGGAAAATAAAGCAATGTGATACTTCCCACACCTGGATATGGAGAAGACATTTGCCTTCCAGAAGTCCAGGAAGGTTATCATAAGATTAGATCCACATCCAGAGCTGTCCCCCACATTTTCAAAGTTATTCTGGGATGTTCATGCTAGAGGCATTAAGTTAATTCAATGCTGGATTAAGTTTGTGCAAATAATCTGATGATAAGATTCTAGGAGGATGGGTGATCACTCAGGAGAGCCTAAAATTTGCTGTCATGAACTAGGTTAATACACCTTTCTTCTATGTTCACCTACCATTCTATATACTGTATTTATTTTGTTACTTTGTTTTCTCTTTTATTATTAATCTTTCTCTATGCTGGTTGAAAAGTCAAGTATCTAAAGCCAGAAAAGTAATATAAAATAGTGAATGGGCTGTGTTGAAAGATGATAAAGGGTAAATTGTCCCTTGAATTCAGTGTTAGGGAAGAATATGGAGTTGCGTGTTTGGAGTGGGGGGCACAATATTGAGTACATATGCCCTGTGTAAGGAGACTAGTCACCAGTCAGCTGTTAACCATCTGGGAATTGTCAGATTTCAGACTTTTTAAAAGAGAAATGGGAAATCCTGCCTTTCTTTCAAGAAATAACCTGCATTTAAAAATACTGGCTATCAAAAAAAAAAAAAAAAATGCTGGCTATCCCAATACAAACAACAAAGACTCTATACTCCCCCAAGAGATTGTCCAAAGTCAAATGATGTCATATAGGGAAATAGATACTCTCATATACTGCTGGGGGGAACATGAGTTGAAACTACCACTATGTAGAACATTTTAGCGGCGCTTGTCAAAATTAAGTATATGCAAATGCACCTACCTTTGAGTCAGCAATTCTACTTTTATTTTTTAATTTTTATTTCATTTTTATATTTTAATTTTTATTTATTCATTTGAGAGAGAGGGAGAGGGAGAATGTGTGCATGCATGGGTGCATGCAAGAGCTTGGGGAGGGACAGAGAAGGAGGGAGAGGCAGAGAATCTCAAGCAGACTCCAATACAGAGCCTGAGAGGGCCATCAATCCCCTGACACTGAATCATCACCTGAGCCAAAACCAAGGGTCCGAAACTCAACCTCCTGAGCCAACAAGGTGCCCCTTAGCAATTCTACTTTTAGAAATTTGCCTTACAAACATACTTGGACACTTGCAAAATGATAGGTGTGTAAGGTTACTCACTGCAACACTTTTCTAATAGTAAAATATTGGAAACATCCTCAGTGTCCATCAAAAGACATCTGGTTAAATAACTTATGGTACATGAATACAATGGAATGTTATGTAGCCATTTGGATGAATAAGGCAGCCTGTATGTACCAACATCATACGCATTCTTAGAAAGGAAAGAAGATGTAAAATAGTTTATATGCTGAATGCCACCATTTGTGTTTGTATTTTTTTAAATAACATGCATATATGTTATTAAAATATTTTATTTATTTATTTGACAGAGAGAGACACAGCGAGGAAGGGAACACAAACAGGGAGAGTGGAAGAGGAGGAAGCAGGCTTCCCGCCGAGCAGGGAGCTTGATTCTGGGTTCAATTCCAGGACCCTGGGATCATGACCTGAGCCAAAAGCAGAAGCTTAATGACTGAGCCACCGAGGTGCCCCAATAACATGTATATTCTTGAACTTGAAGAATATATACAGCATATATTGCACATGATTATATGATATATACAATACATATGTACGTATTATATATATTTAAAGAGTATCTATGGGGGAATATGAAAAAAAACTGAAAATGAGCCTTGTCTCAGTGATGGGGAAGAGGGTGGTTGGGAACAGAGAGAGCTGGAAAAGTTACTTACTTTTAAAAAGTTACTGTACATCCTCTGTTACTTTTTGAAATTTGTTTCATGCGCATATATCCTTTATTTGAAAACAAATAATGCAAAAATGTTAAAAACTGGTGAGCAGGCTAGGATTGTGTGGGCCACTAATTTGCAACCTGTCCTTGGCCTTCAGGTCTTCAAGCTTGCCATCTCTGCTCCTGCCTGAGCTCTTTGAGGCATTTGCCTTTTCCTTCCTGCGCCACGGTTTAGCACAGCGCCTTCCTCAAAGTGATCGCTCAGTCAACATTCTTAGGTGAGTAGATCTTTGTCACCTGATGTTTCACTTTTCTTGCTTCATTATCTTTTTTTTCTGTTTCCGTCCACCACAGCCCCAAACCCAAACCCGCCTCCGCCCCTCTCCTCCCAACCCGCCGCAGATCTCTAGTTCTTATTTATCCACTCTCTTCCTGCCACCAGCCAGGGTAAGAATGTGCATGAGCCAAATGGCGACCTCAGCCTTGGTGTCTGACAGGGAGGTGTGAATTCAGATGCTGACTAGCATATGTAGGTGGCATAAACCTTTCCTACCTTCTGAACCTGCTTTCCCTTCTGAAAACTACAGACAAGAATGGCTACTTGACAGGTTTACTAAGAGACTTTTAAAAAGTAATCTACCAAAAGTGCCTTTAAAAAAGTGTCCTGGGGCGCCTGGGTGGCTCAGTGGGTTAAGCCTCTGCCTTCGGCTCAGGTCATGGTCCCAGGGTCCTGGGATAGAGCCCCACATCAGGTTTTCTGCTCAGCAGGGAGCCTGCTTCCCCCCCCCCCACCCCCGCCTGCCTCTCTGCCTACTTGTGATCTCTGTCAAATAAATAAATAAATAAATAAATCTTAAAAAAAAAACCCTGGAAAAAAAATTGATGTCCAGATTCTTCCATCACAATAGAGTGTAAATATTAATAATAGTGCAAAAAGATTTTAATTTTACTGGAAATTAAACCATGAAGCCAAAAGAATAAAGTTCAAATGAATAGCTTTTAAGTATTAACTAAAAGAGAGAGTATGTTTGTTGTGTGGGAGAGAGGCTCGGTTAAGAGTTTGGAAAGAGAAGTAGTATTTCCGGGGAGTCCCCTTGTACCTTCTGGTTTACCTGGGAAAGGCATAAAAGATGTGGCACTATGGGACTACTTAAGTTAAATATTGTTAATTAAGGCCATGCATCCCAGGGGGAAAAAAACAATATGGACACAAAACTACCTCTAGAGAATTTCTGAAATACACTGAGGATTTCAGAACTGATCCTGAGGATAGAATCTGAGAATCCCAGATTTTGAGATATCTCCTGTATCTGCCAGTTGCTATCATTTTCATATAGGTAGAGGATATTTATTTATTTAGTATTTTTTTAAATTAACATAGAATCTATTATTTGATTCAGGGGTACAGTTTGTGATTCATGAGTCTTACACAATTCACAGTGCTCACCATAGCACATACCCTCCCCAGTGTCCATCCCCCAACCACCCCATCCCTCCCACTGCCCTCCCCTCTAGCAACCCTCAGTTTGTTTCCTGAGATTAAGAGTCTCTTATGGTTTGTCTCCCTCTCTGGTTTCGTCTTGTTTCATTTTTCCCTCCCTTCCCTTATGATCCTCTGTCTTGTTTCTCAAATTAGGTAGAGGATATTTAAATACTATCTTTTCATTAGAGGTAAAGCTACATTTAAGCCTTGAGGGAAACAGAACATTCCAGAAGAGCCAGAGATGGCCTAACCTGAGTAGAGGGAGATCTTACTTAAATATACTGAGTTGGTGGGGAGAATGTAAGAGAAGGAAGAATTTGTGTGGATTTAAACAATGACTTATTTTAACATAAGTTGGCAGTCAAAGGCTATAGAGGTAAAATCATTCTAACAAGTTTGCATTTTAGTGACTTCAAAATGAGAGGCCCAGAATACCTATCGTAAATTGTTGTGCCCTGCAAATGATTCTTCATCCATATATCACAGAGTTGGAGCAGGGTTCTAACAATGCCTTTCAAGTTGATAATTTTAGGGTACATCATTATCTTCCAAGATAATTAGAACACTTTACAGGCTTCGCTGAGTATATGACTTTGTACCACTTAAGAAAAAGTCAGTAGTCCCGAGATTTCCGTTTTCCAGGTATGAAATGAGAGGATTGGACTGCTAATGCCCAGCAGCTGAATTCTTCTCTCTTCGGGTCTACTGAGTATTTTGTAGAGAAAGACCTTAACCCTGGAGAATGGAAGAAATGTGCCTAAATTGCTTAGAAAGTGCTGACTAAGCGAGGAGTTTCACCGCATTTCCGGTCTCAAAAACAAGTTCTCACTTTAGTCTTCAATAAAGTAAAACAGGGATCAGAAACTGTTACTGTTTGTTCAAAAGCAGAAGCTACAATCATTTCAAAGAAAGGGAGAGCAAGATTGAAACTGAAACTCTACTTCAACCTATCTGTAGCGCTGGGGGAGTATATCCGCCAGGGGCTTCTGCTCCCTTATTGCAAGAGAAATTATTAACCACAGAGGTGTCTTTCACTTAAGTCCTCAATCAGGACATATCTGACTGTTTTCAGTAGTAACCAAGACATCTTATGGGTATCCCAAAATAGTTTTTTGTGGCTTTATGAAAAGTCTTGCTTCTTTCCCTTTCTACAGCATGTGTACTCATTGACCTCACTTCTGAGAGCTTAAGTCTGAATTGGTAATTAGAATAATTTCCACCATTAATCAAAATGCTTGTGAAATGGGGTGCCTGAGTGGCTCAGTGGGTTAAGCCTCTGCCTTCAGCTCAGGTCATGATCTCAGGGTCCTGGGATCGAGCTCCACATCAGGCTCTCTGCTCCGCAGGGAGCCGGCTTCCCCTTCCCTCTCTGCCTGCCTCTCTGCCTACCTGTGATCTCTGTCTGTCAAATAAATAAATAAAATCTTTAAAAAAAAAAATGCTCGTGAAATAACCCAAACCCCAGTGCAAAGAAGAGAACCACACCGTATACAGATGCTTGCTTCTTTTTTTTTTTTCCAAAATGATTCCAAACCTTGGCATCCGGGATCAGATTGAAGGAAGTGGTTAGCCCCCAGACAAGCTTTTATCGGGGGTTCCATTCATTCTTCATGACTGTGGTAGGCCCCTCAATATTTTAATATACTTTGAAGTTTCAGAGGCACTCCAAAAAAAAAAAAAAAAAAAGAAAGAAAGAAAGAAAGTAAAAACAGGGAGAATTGTCATGGTGTCGTGCATGTTAAGAGTTTATGTGAGGAGGTATTACAGAGGAGGCTAAGAATGCCAAGAGACGAATATGTAAAGGACTTCATACCTCCCTCAGCCATTTTTGCCTAAAATGCTTTTTGTATTTCTAAGTGATCTTCTCATTCATCAAGGCTCACTTCAAATAATACTTCCTGTCAAAAACTCTCTTAGATCTGTCCCCAAACCTCACATTTACTGGATTTCTTTCTTGTGCTCTGTAGACATTTCTTAATGCATCATATTATCAGTTTTTACTTTTGTAGCTTTAGCCCATGATAGACTCTGAGTTCCATGAGGATAGAAGACATTTAACTTTGCAACTCTTGCAGTGTGTACATTAGTTGGTAATTAGATAATAAAAATCTATTGAAAGGAAAAAATTTGGGAAAAGGGAGTTAGTAGCTGAAAATGACCTAAAATGCTCTCTTCTTTCATTTTATCCCACACATGCCTCCATTTCTCTGGATGTGTCTGTCACTGCTTAGATGATGCATGATCAGACACCCCATCTATTAAGCCATCTTTTAAATGTCAAACTTCCATTTCTAACACGGCTACACAATTGTGTTATTTTAAGCTTTTCAAACCTCTTTTGCATGTTACCTTATTTAGTCCTTGCAACAATTCTACAAGGTTCCAGATGAGAAAACTCAAACTTAAGCATTGATGACTTGGATTAGAACTCAGATCTTTCGAGCCCTCCGTATATTCCATTTGATCCAGAGCAGAGCACAATTATTTTAAAAAAAAATTTATAATAGTTTGAAACTTATGGAAAAGTTGCAAGAACAGTGCAAAGAACACCTGTGTACTTCACTTACATTCCTTTAATGTCATTTAGCCACTTTTGATGTCTCTCCCTTATCTATTTATCCATATCTCTACCTACCTGGTTTACTTTTTCTTTTTTTATGATGTTATTTATTTAGAGAGAGAGAGAGAGAGTGCACAAGTGGGAGGGGCAGAGGGAGAAGGAGAGAGAGAATCTCAAGCAGACTCCATGCTGAGCGCAGAGCCCAATGTGGGGCTTGATCCCAGCACCCTAAGATCATGACCTGAGTCAAAATCAAGAATTGGGCATTTAATCAACTGCACCACCCAGACACCCTGCTATCCACCTTATTTCCTAAACCACTTGAAAATAAGTTGAAAACATCATTATCTTTTACCCCCAAATATGTCAGTATCTATTTTTAAGAATGAGGATATTCACTTACATACCATAGTAAAATTATCCAAATTAGGGAGCTTAGCATTGATATAATAGTTTAATCAACAGACTTATTAAAAGTTTGTAAATTTTTGTAGTGTCTTTTTAATAACTTTTTTTCTCTTTTAGGATTAAACATGATCACACATTGTATTTAATATTTTAAAATCTTTTCTGTCTTCCTCACTGTATTTCAAATTTAAGAGTTTAGGGCATTTATTTTGTAAAATGTACCTTAATTTCAGTTTGTCTGATGTTTCCTCATGATTAGATGTAGGTGACACATGTTGGCAGAATCCTACATAAAAGTAATAGTGTTTCCTTCTCAGTGTATCACACCAGGAGGTATGTGATGTCATCTGGTCCCATCGTTGGTGGTATCTGCCAGGTTCCTTTCTCTATAAAGTTTTCTTTATAAAGTTATTATTTTTTCCATTTCTACTTATGCCCAGGCTTTAAAAAATTTTTTTAATCCCTAGTAGGGTTAATTGCTGTAGAGACAACTGAGGTGCCCCAACTCATAGTTTTATCCTAGCCATCACTGAGGCAGCCATCCTCAGCTAGGTGGAAACTGACATCAATCTCCTCAACTCTCCACTTGAGTCCCATTGCTACTGTCTACCCAGCAGCGCGGATGTCTGTGGCAAATAACAGACCTCCTTCACATGTTATACAGAGAGAATTAATGCATATCAGTGCAACTTGTGACTTAGGAAGGAAGACCCTAATGGATAAATGATACCCTCTTCTATCTATTGGATTTGCAGTTCAGAGGCTCATTCTACATGGCTCCTTACAGGGTCTCAGTGGTTCATCCCCTGGTTGCCTGGGGTCATATCCAGCTTGAGAACGTCTCATGCACTGCTTTCCTCTTTTCTGTTTTGTTCTCCTCAGTCTTTCCATCTCTGATCCCTGAGCTCATTTCTCAAATAATCCCTTGCATATAAGTCCTTGTCTCATATTCTTTTCCCTTTCTGAAGGGACCGAGACTAAAATGGTCATGTCCACAGGTTACTAAAGTCCGTGGACTAAAGAAGTTACAAGTTAGAATACAGTGATACAAATAGAATTATGCATCCTTCTTAGGTGCTGTCATATCCACAACTTCCTTGCTTTCCCCAAAACAAAGCACACCCTCTTCCACATTAATGCCACTCTATTTAGGATCTGATTATGCCATTGACATTCCTCTCCAGGCCAATGTTTCTCCCCTGCCCACTTCCCCGACAAGGGCCATGCCTTAATCCCTGAGGGCATTGCAAGAGAAGGAAAAGTGGACAGACGGCTCTGCTTAACTGCACACTGCTCTTCCACCTCCTTCTCAAGGTCCTGTCCTGCACCTTTGCTTTCTGTTTCCACTAATTATTTTCAGTTTGTTCTTGCTCATTTCTTTCTGATAGGCAACTGATCCTCCTGTGGAAAGAAAACAAAACAGAAAAAAGACAAGACTATTTCGTAATCCTGTTAGTAGGGAAAAAACCCCCCACAATACTCTGTGTGTGTGTGTGTGTGTGTGTGTGTGTGTGTGTGTGTGTGTATGTGTGTGTGTGTGTATGTTTTCTAGAAGAAAACAGCACCATGATGAAGCACACAGCAAATAATTTGGGATGTTAATTAAATCAAGGCAGACCCCATGATTGGTCTGTGGAATGAAGAGTTTTGAGAATTGGAGAATTTCCTGTCTTGGACATTAGGAAGACTGATAATTATTTCAATTCTGATTCAATTCTATGACATAGATCAAAATTTAAAACTTTCATAATCAATCCCTCTTTTTTCAATTAAAGAATGTAGTAGGTATATTTAGTTATCATAGAATTGAATAGAAATCAGAGATAATGAGATAATATGATTATAACACGTTTTCGGGCAATTCAAGAATCATTCTCAATAGCATGGAAAAAATTTTTCTTCTCTGCTTCCATAATCATGCAGGTCTGTGGCTTGCTTTATTTGTGTACTGGTTGTGTTATATTCTGTCACATCTCCCTGAAGATAATAAAGCTGGATTGTAGGTCTGGAGCATACTGTTGCCCGTGGATTGTTGACAAGCACTGCAATTTAATTAAGTTGATATTTTGAACAGAAACCCTCAGAGCTGGAAGAGACCAAAGAGAACGCTTTACCCAACCTTCTGGCCACTGTAGGAAGTCTCCACAGCATACCTAACAAATGGCTTTTTCAGCCTGATGATTTCAACCACTGGGTGTGAGTTGTGAAGAATACACAAGTATTTTGTTGCAAAGCTGTTAGTCTGACTACACCTTCTTACTATTCTCACAGATGAAACTATGAACACCATGTAATACAGTCTTGTGGTTGAGTTGTCCTGTCAGTCATAGAGGTGAATATGCAGCAATTCAACAACACTGTCCTTGCAGAAATAAAGCATATTTTTGGAGACTGAGCCCAGGAAAGGAGAATAAGTCTAGGGCACATGGTATGCAAGTAAGCTAACCAGCTCAGATACTTTCAAAGGAAAGTTGAACAGGAAGTCACAGCAGATAATGCCGCTCTCTTTACTGGTAATTACTGTCCTTACAATTTTAATACATGGCTGCTACAGATTAAAAGGTAGGTGGCAATTTATGCAACAGATCATTGTTTCGGAATCAGCGGTAAAGAAGGGTGGCACTAAGCAATAGAATTTTTTTAAACCTGTGAGGTAAGATAGTAAAGATATTATTAATAGACTAAGGTTAAAAGAGTGATGTCTTAATTATGGTCTCTTTTTTCTGATTCTCTCTTAAAGATGATTTTCTTGCCAGTGAAGGACTAGAAAGAAAGGATTAGGGTTAGGCTGGTAATACAGGGAACAGTAATTGTTGAGTTCAATCTAAGAAACTTCCAAGATCTTGGTTGCTCAGAGTACTAGTGGTCAGATGTTTTTCCATGGAAACAATAGAGAATAGGTAGCTTGGAAAAAAAAAAAAAAAAAAAAAGAAAAAGAAAAAGAAAAAAAAGGACTTCTCAGGAAGTCCATGACTTAACAGACCAGGCCAAACTCAACTGCGTAATTTAACCAACAGGCTGACATTTTCTCTGCAAGAGCCCCACCAAGTGGTCACCCACCTTGTGGGTGAAAGTCACAGAGAAACAGATCAGGAATCCTTTTAAGGAAGAATAATAGGACAGAAGATGGATGAACACGAATCTTCCATCTGTAGAGAGATTCAGATTTAGGCTTCATGTTTAAGTAAGACATCTGCTTCTCTCCACCATTCGTGTCTGGTAACTTTCTTGCCCTTGCTTGAACTATGCTTGCTCTTTGGCCTCATGACCCCATGAGCTTTGAGTCCTCCATTTCCCCCTAATTAATCAGCTCCCCCTCTGTCTTCCCATTTTCTCCCATCCAGCCCCAGACACTGGTGACCACCACTTAAATCATGCTTTCAATATTACTTTCAGCTCTAATATAGCTATCCTGTTTCTTTGGCACTGGAACTGAGCAGGTGAGAGTTTCTGGAGAAAAATACGTAGTGACAATTGATGTCGCTACATATCACTGCTTTCCAAGATTGAGGCCTCAGTTATGGTCAGCGTGTGTCTGATCACCTGACACTAATTATTCTAAATCTTTTTTTTTTTTTTCCCTCTCAAATACCCTTCCTGCCATCAACCCTTCTCAGACTCAGCAGATCATGGTTCTGCCATTTCTCTGAGAAAAACCAAAGGCATGAAATGAGAACCGTATCTTCCTCTTAATTATAAGCATATTGGCATCTCTACCTCCCCTTTGAGCCCAACTAAAGGCTCATTTCTCAACCTGGGGCTTGGACTCCATCCCCTCCTGCCTACTCAGTAAATTCATTATATCAATGCCCACTCACCCCCAACCCCTGCCCTCTGGCTTTATCTCAGGAAACAACACTTTATCTCACCAAAAATAAAAAAACATAAAACAAGAGTACTTTATCAGTTTGGGGTTTTTAACTATAAGCAAAAGAAACAAACTCAGAATAATTTAAAAACATGGAATTCATTGGAAAGATACTGGTGTAATTTGTAGCAAAGAAGAAAATGCTAAACAACCAAGCCTCCCAAGGGCAGAAAGCTCAGGACCGTAAAAAGTGGAATGTGGACCTTCATGGTCACGTATGCATACAAACTCAGGTTCAACTGACTTCTCTCCCTGTGTGTCAAACTCAATATTCAGCTCCTAGGAAGGGATCACTTAATTAGCTTAGCCCACTAGAAACGTGTGTAGAGGAGACATTATTGATACATTCACCATTGACCTCCATATGGTCAGTGGACATGATTTTCCCTGGTTTCTCTGTGGCATATGACATAGACAAATATTTTCTCCTTCCCAAACCCTTCTTTTTCTTTAGTTTCTGTGACACTATTTTCTTTATTAAAAAAGTTGACGAACTTTCTAGTCTTTAACGTAGGTTTCTTTTTTTCTACCTAAGCATTAAATATTGGGTTCACCACGGCTTTATGGTTCTTCTCGGATGCATGGCTTCAAATTCCACTACTGTTATAGCACAGACTATACCTCATGTCAAAACTTTCTCTTGAGTTGTGGACTGAATTATATATACCTGAATATCCAGTAAAACTCAGTGTATCTCAGAGAGAACTTCCTTCTCTGCCCCACATCTGCTCTTCCGTTTTGTTGAATGGCACATGTCTTATCAGTGTCCCAATTCATTTCCCTGGAGTCTTTGCAGGTCACTTACATCTAACAACTCCTAATCAGTCACTACTCAGTCACTAAACCCTGTGGCATTTACTTCCTAAATATTTCTTGTTCTCCTCTTTCCCTTACTTATAACCACTCTTTGAATGAAAGTCTTCACTATTTCTTATTGAGATTACCACATTAGCTGCCTTAAGACCCTTTTTTTCCCCCCATATCACACTCCATTTTCCCCAGGGTGTTCTTTTTGAAATGCTAATCTAATCTGCAAGATTGGATTCAGTCCTTTATCTTTCAGGGTAAACTCTTATGAAGCTTATTCCACTCATTCTGTCTTTGGCCACTTTCTAAGGCTTGTTGGTGGCCTGTTCCTTACCTCTTTACTTAAAACCACCAGGCTTCCAGTTGAAGAGACTAGAATTGTTTTTTTTTTTTTTTTTTAAGATTTTATTTATTTATCTGATAGAGATCACAAGTAGGCAGAGAGGCAGGCAGCGGCGGGGGCGGGGCGGGAAGGGGAAGCAGGCTCCCTGCTGAGCAGAAAGCCCGATGTGGGGCTCCATCCCAGGACCCTGAGATCCTGAGATCCTGAGATCCTGAGATCCTGAGATCCTGACCTGAGCCGAAGGCAGAGTCTTAACCCTCTGAGCCACCCAGGTGCCCCAAGGGACTAGAATTGTTTTGAAGCCTTACTTGAAAGTAAGAGTTTCTTGAGGGTGTTGTTAACAGTAGATTCTTGGATTGGTCCTACTTAGTGAATTGGAATCTCCAGGGTTGGGACTTAGGAATCCGATTCTTATGAGGGGGCCAGTTTATGAAATACTACCTGAATGTTTTTAGGCAGTTGTTCTACTTATGTTGTTTCTTCACTCTGCAATACCCTTCCCTTTTGTCCTTCAGAACTGTAGTTAGTATCACTAAACCAGTGACCTTCATTTTGATTTAGCTATCCCTTTTCTTTCTTCCTTCCTTTCTTTTTTCCTTCCTTCCTTCCTTCCTAACTTTCTCTCTTTCTTCTTTCTTAGATATCCCTTTTCTGTGTTCCTATCCTACCTAGGCCTATCTCTGTCATAGCACCTAGCACACAGAAAATCAACATTTGGCTGACTTTTCCATATTGCGACCAGTCCAAGAACGTTTTGTTTACCTTTGTTTTCCTAGCACATAAGAAATAGTAGACATCTGACAAAAATGTCTTTGATATGTAAAAATATATAAAAAGCTCAATGTGTTTTTTGTTGTTATAGATTTTTTCTATTGCTTTACCTCTAAAGATAGGCATAAGTTGAATACTGTCCAGATACTTTCTTTCTTTTTTTTTTTTTAAAGATTTTATTTATTTATTTTAGAGAAAGTGTGGGTAGGGGGAGGGGGAGTAAAAGAAGCTGATTCCCCACTGAGCAGGGAGCCATCCCCATTGATGCTCCATCATCCCAGGATCCTGAGATCATGAACTGAGCAGAAGTCAGATGCTTAACCTACTATGCCACTGAGGTGCCCCAGCTGTCCAGCTACTTTAAAATATATTACTATGATTCCTTTAGAATGCTATTATAGGAAAATATTTTTTGATATGTGAAAGTATAATAATATATGGCTAGAGGAAAAACAAACTAAGAAAATCTGTGTATTATATAAACTTTTTTGTTAAAAAAAGGAGCAAATTAAATAAAAATATATACATATGTAACATATTGGAAAGATATACAGGGCAATTTCACTACTGTTATCTTCAGATCATGGAAGATTTTTATCTACTTTCTACCAGAAGTATATTAATTTTTTAATTAGAAGTATTATCTAAAAAGCAAAGAAGCACCATCTTCCTCAGTCTCCTTCGAAGATAGTGTACACATGTGATTTCCCCCTCCACTCCTCAACAAACAAACACAAGATAGGTTTGGATCTTTTAAGACTTGGCTTTTCTGTAGAGCGCCAAAAACCATCCCATAAAAATATAGTACAATACTGATCAGGAAGGCTTAGGAATGCAATAAATATATAACTATCATATATTAATTAGGGGAAAAGGGTGGGTATGTTTGGAAACTTAGTCACAATATACAGTTCTTTGTGATTTGTGAGTGGATAGGACTCAGCAAAGCAAGACACTCTTTCCAGGAGAATTGTTTTCTCATGGTGAGTGCTGGGTGGAGACTTGAATTTCTGGAGGGTTATAAGCCTGTTAAGCACATGATTTCCATCCTTGGGGCGATTTAGTCAACAGTGCAATTAGCCTCATCAGCCGCCAAAAGGAAGCAGTTTTCTGGAAGTAGATTAAAATAGGAAGGAAGAAGAGTCTAAAAAAAGATTCAAGTTGAACAAAGTCTATTATCTACCTTTAAGTGGGTGATCTTGGAAGACTTTGCCTCCTTTTTTGTTTCTTGCCATAGTGTTTCATATTTATTAGCTTTCCTTAAATATTTCTGAAAACGTTAGGATTTGCCCTGCGGGGGGAAAGAAACTTAGTAAAATAGGGATAATTGAATTGGCGGTGAGCCACTTTTGCTCTTTCTTAGCTCTGTCAAGGACATGGCCATTTCTCAAAGCATCTTCCTTCGCAGGAGGAAGCAGCAAGAACGGTAGCGATATTGGGTGGGAGGAACTATATCAAGTTTTCTGCAGGTGGCCTAATCAATCCTCATTCTGCAAATGTTGTAAGAAGAAATAAATGGTTTTTCACTTGTATATCTGACTCATAAGTCCACATATAAGAAATAAGAAATACTAATAAATTTAAATTCCCACTTGTTTGGCTGGAATAACAAGCCTTTTTAAAAGCTCTGTATCGGGGCGCCTGGGTGGCTCAGTGGGTTAAAAGCTATGTATCCCGTTATTTAGAATTCCAGGTGCACTTGAAACCTACTCAGACATAAAGTAATATCTAAAAGCAAATACACATTTAGTGTAAATGATTTTTCTTTTATATAAGATTTTTTTTCCAGTGTGTGTCTTAGATGCCATTATTTTAAGTAAGGGCTCCGGTGAAGTAATATATTCTACACATATTTGACGTTCATTCTGGCAACTTTTCAGGAGTAGGCCTATTACATGAAATGGGGTTAAAAAAAAAAGTGTATTTAAACACCGTGTAATTGGCTTCAAATTAAAATATGTGAAGTACAAACTATTTTATGCACAAAAGGTTAATGATAGAAAACATTGAAAGCCACAATGGTGGCTCTGATTATGACTAGGGGATTTTAAAACATGTCATCACTTTACTAGAAAGATGTGAGATTTGACCTTTGATTTTTAAAATTATGTTGCTTACTCTGCAAGAGTGTCTAGTCCTGAAAGATCCAATAATAAGCAGCTTCTTCCTCCTCTGCTTCCACAAAACAGAATTATTTTGACAGGATTCAGTAACAGGAATGTGCTTTTGAACAAAAGACCTGAGAATTTTTTTTTTTTTTTTTTTTTTTTTGGTCTTAGAGTTAGCATATAAATGACAAGCAATGATTTATGATCAATTAATTACATAGAACCAGAAATTCTATAAAACATTCATTGTTTTTTCACTTTGGTGGGAATTACAGGTTTAAATGGTTTCATGATTAGCTTCAAAGAACTAGCATAAATAAACTTTTGATGTTAAAAAAGATAATCAGAATCTATTTTAGGGAGTATGATGTGCTTCGTAGGTAAAATAAAAAAAGCAAAGAATTTATAATTTAACTAGTTGAAGTTAAACTAAGCACTAAACTTTGGATTGAAAGTAGATATCCAGATGTTATTTTATATAAAAAACTAAATGAAAGAATAATCAATCATTTTTTGAAATTTCCTTTCAATTAGAAAAAAGCAGAAGTTTTATGGCCTCAAGGTTTGTCTTTACATACTTTAAGATCGTTGAGAATAATTCCTTGTCTGGTCAGTCCTTGCTTTTGTACTCAACACAGTGTTCACTGTGGGTAAACAGTGGGTAGCCGAAATCGTTCTCTACTGCAGTCTATCAGACCCTATTTCAGATTGACATAAGTTACATTGCTCCTTCACAATTCAGTTCTTTTGGTTGGTAGTTAACGACTTCCAATAGTTAGATGTGGGTGAAGACCATAGGTGTCTTTTCCTTCAACTCAGGTGTGCGGTGATACATTACAATATGAGAAACAAGGCAAGCCTCAGACTGAATTTTGACCCTCAGCAAGCGCTGATTAGCATCGACTAACACCAACACAGTCACACCACCTGTATTTACAGTGAAGCCCAGCTCCTTTTGTGTTTGGGTCCTTGGCCCAGCAACTCACATAGAAGGTTTACTGCAGGCTGATGCAACAGTATTAGAGCAATAGAATTCAGGACCAGTGTGCCTATCAATATTTCTAGCCAATCCATGTACATTGAACACCAGTCCCTTCTCTAATGCAAAAATAATTTTTAACATCCATTATGTTTATTAATAAACACTTCGGTGACTGGAGAAAAAGACAGCTGAAGCTAGGAGCAGCTACTTTTGAAGAGCTTTTGAATAGTCTTCCAAATGCTAACTAACTATACCTGGTAAATGTATTCTGCTTTTAGCTTGTACATTAAAGCTCATGGGTATGTGTATATCTCATGGCCCTGATGTATTTTAAGTTAAATAATGTAACATTCCATCCTAATTCTTCAATGTTTCTTTACAAATGAAAACATCTCACAGAGCTAAAATGACATTATCACAGCTAATAAAATTAATAATTCATTAACATCACCTAGAGGCAATCCATATTTAAATCTCTTCTATTGTCCCTTTGCAGGTAGGTCTTTCTGAATTGAGATCTTATCCAAACACACCTTGGTAAATCCCTTGAGTCTCATTCATTCTTCCACAGTACCTTTTGGGATGACATTCTGACGTGCTGAAGTCTTCTTTGTTCGATGCCTATGTCACAGTGGTGTTTTACTTGTTCTTTCATTCCCACTAATCTCTAATCTAGGAGTGAAATCTACAGGCTTTACAAAATTCAAGTTACACCTTTTTGTCAAAGTTAAAATCATAGGGGATGTTCAGTATTTTCCGTTGGATCACACCAGGAATCACAAATGTCTGATAGTTCCACCAACAGTGATATTAAGTGTGGCCCTCGGATTAAGAGGTTTGAAAGTCTGATTCTTCTATTGAGAAGTTATGTTTCTCAGCTTGTGACCAATTTTTATTTTTGGCTGGGACTGTGTAAATAGCCAGGTTACCAACAGTCATTTGCCTAATCCTTTTAACACCAAATGATAGGACTTGGTTTCATCAGTAATCTCATTAGGGTTTACAGAGTAGTTATATTTAAAATTCTCTCATTTATTTCACAGTTATTAGATGGCTTTCTTCCAGCAAGTAGACTTTCTCTCTTCAACTAGGGCTATTTAATTATTCTAGATGGCAGTTCTTTCTGGAAAGGTAGAATAAATGTTGACTTTTTCCTTTGCCTCTAAAATTTGGAGGTAATATACCAAGCAGATACCTGCTGCCAGGACTCTAACCAACACTGTATCCCATGGCTGCTTTCTAAAGCATAGTCTACTAATATATATACATATGTATATAATATATATTATATACATATGTATATTATATATATATAATACTGATACTATGTAATAATTATATGTATACATATATATGTATACATAATGTATAATGTATGTATACATTTGTATACATAATGTATAATACTAATACTATAAAATACTAATATATATTAGTATTATATATAGTATTATATATTATATATAGTATTATATATATTATATATATATTAGACTATATATATATATATTTATAAAATTCTCATTGTGCTTGTTCCTAAATGGCCATCATCTGAGAGCAATTATTATGGCATATTGCATTTCCTATTTGTTTCTTGTTGTTATGTAAAGTTCCTTTAGTATCTGAAAAAGTAGTAGTTCACTGTTCTTATTCTCTCCATTATATTTCCTTGTAAGGGAAAATATTCATTTTCTGAACATTTCTTGATTCATTTACTGTAATCTTTTTCCGCCAGGGTATTCCTATGGTGTTTCACGATTTCTGTTGTTTTGATTATTTCATTTGTAACATTTATTTGATGCTGAGTGGATTCCCACAAATTGCTCATGTTCCAATGCTGATGTCCTCTTCCTTTCCATTCTGCTTTCCCTAACACTCTTCTTGGGTATCTAAACAGATTGTGGAACTCTCTTACAGGTGGTCTTGGAAACAATTCATATGGCAAATATTTCTTAAACGATAAATACAAAAGATCTAGCACATCAGGCAGGAAGCATCTCTTGAAAACTTTGGTTAATTGTGAGACTGGCTTAGGTTTGTCAATACATACATTTGTCATTATGGGATCCCACTAACTTGTCTTCTGGGGTTGTGCTGAAAACGGAAATAATTTGTTAGATTAGTTAGGCTAAGGTAACACATGAGATATTGTGGGCCCCTGTGAAAGAAAATTACCTTGCTTTCCATGTTGAAGAATGTTAAAATAAATCACAGAAAATATAATTGAACCTCTGTGAGAGCTAGTGTAAGTGCTGAATCCCCAGGGTAAAGCCTCCCATGTGATAGAAACTGAAAAAACGTTTGTTGAATGAATTAATTTCATTTCTGTGGGACTTAAGAATCTTCTAAAACAACACAGAGGAGAGTGGAAATACCATCCTGTCGAGATCTCCTCTCTTGACAGATTCTGTATTTTCTGTAGGAAAGGGTATCAAAGCTCTTTTGCCTTTTCTGAAGAAGTTTTTTTTTTTGTTTTTATGTTTTTGTTTTTATTATTGTTGTTTTGGGTTTTTTTAGAGGTAGAGAGAGAGCACAAGTAAGCAGAGTGGCAGAGTGAGAGAGGAGGAAGCAGGCTCCCTGCTGAGCAGAGAGCCTGATGTGGGGCTCGATCCCAGGACCCTGGAATCATGACCTGAGCCGAAGGCAGCCTCTTCACCAACTGAGCCACCCAGGCGCCCCTGGAGAAGTTTTATAACACTAAAAAAAGATCTGTTTCTCACTCTTCAACATCAGTTTCATACTGGTATTATTATTAAACTTCAAGGTCACTTTAGAAATAAATAAAATAAAAGCACTACTTTAAGAAACATTCCTTTATCTGCCATGCCTCAGGTTCTCTTTTTCATGTTCACATATCCAAATACTCAGAAACATAATTTTTCCTCATCACTAAGCATACTTAACCATGTACACTCACTAAAACTAGAAGAGACTGATGTATCAATCAGAATGTCAAGAGAAATATATCTGCCAAAGGAACAGAGTATTACTGAGGAGTCAATGTGGCTCCTTTCTCCCTTCCCGCAACCAAAATCTACAGATTAGTCTTCATGAGCGGGAAAACTAGATGATTTAAGTGGCTTATGCCACCCTGGCTGGTTCTCCATATATCCATTTCCATAATGGCAGTTTAACTGTCAGAATAACACAGTTCTATGGTTGTCAGAACCCTCAGTGCTAGATAGAGTGCTAGAAACAGAGACAACCAAAATAAGACCTTTGAACTTCCCTTTCATATGTAATAAGCACACCATTTTTTTTCTTATTTACATATTCTTTTCTTTAAAAAAGGTTAATGTCCAAAGAACTGATTGGATTTAAGCTTCCTACTTACTTAATCATTTAATCCTATCACCTTTGAGATTTTATCTGGGTCACTTTATTTGAATATTAGCTCTCTACCAAAAGATGTCTGATCTTATTCTTTACTTTTTTCCTCCTGCTATATATACTGGGAGGAGGGGAGAAGAGTAAAATACTGTTTTTACAGCATTTTATTTTGAAAATTTAAAAAATCACAGTAATGTTAAAAGAGTACAGTAAATTCTTGTGTATCTCTTAGATTTATCAATTCTTACTAGTTTGTGAAACCAACTGTATTTCCTCTCTTTCTCTTAATTTCTCTCTTTTCCTCCGCTTTATAGACCATGACTTTTCTTTTCAGTGCATAATAATTCATTAGCACTATTATTATTTTGATATTAAATTGTCTTAAATTTGGCCAGAGGGAGCCCCTTCAGACTATTCCTTTATGCTTCTGACAAGATCATATTCATTTATTATATTTCAGTTCTGCTTGATTTCATGTCTCAGAAGATTTAACCTTCCAATTTGCTACTGTTTTGCTATCTGTCACGTGCATCTCCTACAGATATGAATGCTTCAGTAATTTGAAATAATTACTTGATCTATTCACTGTTTTTAGGGCAAGATTTAAAATATAAATATATGTATATATAGTTTGATATTCTTATATTCCATGATAAATTATATCTTTTAAAGAAAAATTTCCTATATTAAGTTCAAAGACCAATGTTAGAGATGTGAAAATATACCTTAAACTGGCATTTGCCTCTTGGCGTAACTTCATCTGCAACATTATACTCAATACCTCATGATATTGTTTATTATGAATTTTTACATTAGATCATATGAAATCTAATACACCTTCAGAATTCTGAATTAAATTCAGAGATTAAATATTCAAAATACCACAGGGACTTTCAGATGAACAACCCAGTATTGTTCAGAACTGTTAAAATACAGGACTTCATTAGAGACTTTTCCTGGTGAAGAGTACTTTAAAGTGCATGCACCGTCCAAGTTTTGCCATTTTTTATGGGGTGCCTGAATGTGTGTCACTTCTTGTGGAACCTATCACTTCTTTGTAGTTCTTTCAAATATTTTCTATATGTGTCAGTAATGCTTTCACTTTGAAATGGAGAAAAATATTTTCCAGATGTTGGTTATTCTCATGACATAAAGAATTTTTTAATTCTTTTATCCCATAGAATATAGTTTATTTCAGAAAGCAAGATTTAGCTAAAACGTGCACTGTTACTCTGAGGTTTAAGTATGATTTCCCAAGATATCCAGGTAGTCACTTGCTCTCATATTGGTGAAGAAGTTTTAAGTTTGTTTTTTTTTTAAGATTTTATTTATTTATTTGCCAGAGAGAGAGAGAGGGAGAGAGCACAAGTAGGTAGAACAGCAGGCAGATGTAAAGGGAGAAGCAGGTGCCCCACTGAGCAGAGAGCCAGATGTGGGACTTGATCCCAGGACCCATGACCTGAACCAAAGGCAGACTTTGAACCAACTGAGCCATCCAGGTGCCCCAGAAGTTTTAAGTTTTATTTCTAGTCCCAGTTCTTTTGTTTACCAAGTCTATTGTGTTAGCTTAGGCAAATGATTTGACCGCTATGGGTTTCCTTTCTCTATATGAAAAATGAGACTTCAACTATATGGTTTCTAAAACCATCTCCCATTCTAAATTTCTGTAAATCTCTGGTAACAGATTTAATATTTTATTAACTGAAGAAAAGTTCTAAAGGAAATACTTCCTTGAGTTTGGGGGAATCTGTAGATTCCCTTTGGAAGAACCTTTTGCTAGAGATGGCGGTAAGAGACAGCCCCTGGGACCATAGGACTGATATAATGCCCTTCTGCTAGCTCTTTCCTTAGCTGTTTCTTACTCATATTTTGCAAACACAGAGTATGGCATATGCACCGCTTTGCTGTGCTGAAATCTACATACTCTGGTACAAATGTCGAGAAGAGGATGGATGGATGGGTGGTCAGGCAACAGTTCTTTTTTTTCCTTCCAAATTTTAAACATGCATTAATGCTATTCATACCGCTCTCCACATAGTAGTGATATTAGGACAAATACATTCATTTGAGAGACATTACAGGTCCTGTATCGCTAAGAATCATCTCTGCGATCCTATCTTTCGACCTGTCAAGTTTTACCACATCCAATTACTTTCTAAGGCATTGTGAAGGATTCAATATACTAATGACAGTAGGCTATCTCCTTGGAGCAGTCTCATCTGCCTTCAATAAATTACTGGAGAAAATTTATTCCATTCAAAGGAGCAGTATTTCTTACAAACTTTCTGGAAGATAGTCCTCAAAATGTTCTAACTTAGACATCTACTTATTGCTGGCTTAATGATCAAAAGGATTTAGAGAGCACAAAGCATTTTGAAGCCGGAGTGATTTAAATGCTGGTTCTGCCATATCCCTTGTTCTTGAATGTGTTCACTCACTTGCTGAATTTAGAGAACCAATTTGGGAGAAGAACAATGTTTCTGCCTCCCCTAAGAAATTCCTCAAATTCCTTGCCAGGACAATCAAAAGAAAATCTGAGTTGCTCTTTGTGGGACATTTCTTACATACTCAGCAGCAGTAAAAGTCTCGATTGTTCAGGTTTCAGAAAGAGAACCACGAAATTTCCTTATTCCTTCTACCTTTAAAAGCATGGCATGCCACAATAGATTAAAAAAAAAAAAAAAAACAGCAAAAACCAAAAACAAACAAAGACCCCACCATTAACTACAGGTAGGTTATGGACAGCATGAGCTTTATAATCAGACAGACCTGACTTCAAGTATTATTAGCTCAGACATTTGCCAGCTCTATGACGTTGCATATTCCTTTTAAGGAATCCAAATCTCACTTTTTTCTATAAAACAAGACCCAATGTTTAGTGTTATAAGTTTTAAACAAGATAATATATGCCATATACTTAGCACAGTCTTTGGGATATACAAAATGTCCAGTAAATACTAGCCATTATTAACTGGTTGCTAACATTTTTATTTTATTCCTTAAAGTTGAAGAGAATTTTAAACATGCAACTAAAATACTATTATAACTCTGCAAAGAAATGCAGGATTCCTTGTGATCATTAAATGCCCAGTCAGTGTTCACATTTCTCCAGCGGGTTTATTCAAGTTAGGATCTAAACAACACCAACACATTAAATTTGGGTGAATTTTTTTCCTAACAGTGTTTAACCTGTTGGCTTCTCCCCACCTTTCTCTTTCTTTCTCTTTCTTTCTTTTCTCTTTTCTTTCTTTTCTTTTCTCTCATGCTTTTTATTTGTTGAAGCCATCAGATCATTAGTTCTGTAGTCATACATTCTTATTTGCCTGGTTACATCTGCCGTAGTATTATGGAAAATGGTAACTTGAAAAAATTGAAACTTTAACATTTAACACTAACTGAAATTAGATATTTAATCTAGCTAGACTTGACTAATTTGTAAATTCCATGAGGTCATGCTTTATTACTCTTTTGGATCTTTGTGGGGCCTGATGATATGGTAGTAGGCAAATAAATTCTTGTTGCTTGATCAATTACTGAGAGTAATAGCCTGCCTTTGAGTCATTTATGTTGACATTTATATTAGGGAAGAAGTAAGAATTGGGAATTTAAGAATTAGGTCTCACCTTGCCATCCTTTTGCTGTTTGACACTGAAAAAAAAATCATTAACTATTTCTGAGCCTCAAAGGTGAGGGTCTCTAAAAGAGGGATGTTCCACCTTATGTATTTGCTGTGGAATAAGAAAATACATGAGTGGTAATATGAACGATGGTTGAATAATAAATGTTATTCTTTTGGCATAAAAAGCATCACCACTGATATTTAATTTTAACATCAGCAGTTGAATAAAAGTCTGAATGGACTTACTGATCAAAAAGCCAGCCTTATATTTAAAAAATGGAAAATGATTTTTCCTACTTACCTTCCACTTCTCTCTTGGCCGTTATCATGCGGTTTTACATGCCATGTTATGAGTGGAAAATGAATTTTCTCTTGATCTTTTCATCAAGTGAAAACCCAGCTGAAATAATGATTGGCTTAGTTGGCAAATGAGACAAGAGAATTTGGTTTAGACAACCAGAGCTCCCAATTAACACCAGAGCTTCTCTGAAAGCAGTGAGGACAAATCTCCTGTCTAAAAGGGCAATTGAAGAATCCTCAACTAATTTTTAACCAACAGCAAACTAAAGTGAAATATCCCATAGAAGTAAATAGCAATGCATGTGATTACGAATGTTATTACAAAAAGTATCTTTTCAATGAATATTAGATACATTTTTTTTAAAAGATTTTATTTATTTATTCCACAGAGAGAGATCACAAGTAGGCAGAGAGGCAGGCAGAGAGAGAGAGAGAGAGGAGGAGACAGGCTCTCCGCTAAGCAGAGAGCCCGATGCGGGACTCGATCACAGGACCCTGAGATCACGACCTGAGCCGAAGGCAGAGGCTTAACCCACTGAGCCACCCAGGCGCCCCAGAATATTAGATACATTTGCAATGAGGGTCATTTGAAGTAAAAACAGTGTCCAAATTTCAGTTTTGACAAAGGCTCCCCAAGTGCCTAGTATCTGGGCACCTACTATGTTTAATCATTTAAAAAACAGCTTTTAAATTTATTTAAGGTTTATTTATGAGAATTTTGACTCACAATTAAGATATGGATCATGGTGGAGAACTATAGGGAATGACTAGGAAACAGCCTAATTGCAGAACTGTGGGAACATTGAACGTACAAGGCTGACGCTCTGCTTGTAGATTTAACTGAAGGTTTGCATCTATCTGGTCTCTTTGGTTTGGATTGAAGATGTTTTTAGTAAAGGAATTACATGCCCCATATGCTATAGAAACAAGCCAGAGTAGCAGTTTTCATCCAAGGAAGACCATTTAAAAATACTAATACCGGGATGCCTGGGTGGCTCTGTCCTTAAGCATCTGCCTTCAGCTCAGGTCATGATCCCAAAGTCCTGGGATCGAGCCCCACATCGGGCTCCCTGCTCAGCAGGAAGCTTACTCCTCCCTCTCCCACTCCCCCTGCTTGTGTTCCCTCTCTCGCTGCATCTCTCTCTGTCAAATAAATAAATAAAATCTTAAAAAAAAATACTAATACCAAGGTTCACTCAAGATCAATGACAAATCAATTTCTAAAGGTATGGCTTAGGCATTTACTGCTGCTAGGTCAAAAATCTGGAACTGGCTCCTTTTAATTTTGTCCTCAGTTAAAAATGGGAAGCTGGTGATAAAATTAATTTTGGGAAAGTGTATAACATTCGAAAATTACAATAGGTCAGGAAGGAAGCAAAATGAGGTAGCTGTTATATTTGTGCCTTCTGTGAGCACAATTACAAACCCCAGATGGAGCTACTGTTTAGGGTTTAAGCTTCTTGAAATTATTTCCAGTACTTACTCTTCCTTTTCTCAGAGATTGATTCCCTCCTCTCCAAGATTAGTCGACTTTAAACACTGTATAGACAATTTAGGTTTTCTAACAAGGTTTCTTTCTCAAGACCTCTTTTATATGGGAAATAGCTTACAAGAGTCATTTTCTCAACCTAAAAAGACTGATAAAAGATTTTTTTTTCCATGACTCATCATAATGAATATGTTTTCATGTAAAAAAATAATCTGGCCCAAAATATCCATATGTTTTTGACAGATATTTTCCCCCCTTAATAACTGTTGAAAGAGTTTTAATGTATAATTTGCTAGAGAGGAAGTTTTGTTTGGAAAATGTTTAATTTTCAAGAATGATTTATATTTGGAAGTGAAAGAGAAGGAAAGGGTCTTTGTGAAACTTACTTCAAACTCCTCTAAGCTGCTATGGTTTTCTGGAAGTTGGAATGTTTTTCCATTTATCTCACAGCTTTCATTAGTTTGACTGTTTTAAGTCTCTTATCTTACTGCCAGTTTCGAAGTGAAAGGATGAATCAGTTGATGAGGAAAAACAAGTTTTGAAGTTGCAAATTTTTGAACTTGTGAATTTTTGAAAAGACTTGCAAATAAATATTCTATTAGTTTATCCTTCTGTGTTATTAGGTCATCATTAATCTTCAATTACTCTCTGAATGTTTCTATAGCAGTTAGTCAATTTTGCTTTCTATTTCATTTACATTACGCCCCCAACAATTTTTCATTTATTGGTTTTGACTTCACACAGTCTGTTGGAGAGTAGACAGATGACTTCCCAAGGTCCTTTCAGAGTTTTATTTGATGAACCTATGACTGAAATTAATCTTGGCCTCGGCAATGAGTTTATTTCTTGATCTGCGTGGCAAGGCTCTGAGCACAATGTTGTCAGTTTCATGCTGTTAAAAGTAGCTATAAAGGGGCGCCTGGGTGGCTCAGTGGGTTAGGCCTCTGCCTTCGGCTCAGGTCATGATCTCAGGGTTCTGGGATCAGGCCCCGCATCGGGCTCTCTGCTCAGCAGGGAGCCTGTTTCCTCCTCTCTCTCTGCCTGCCTCTCTGCCTGCTATGTGATCTGTCAAATACATAAATAAAATCTTTAAAAAAAAAAAGTAGCTATAAAAATGAAACATTTATTGACTGCTCTGAATTCAGTAGTATATGATCAGGTAATAGCTTTATTCTTCTATCACCATATGTTCCACCTGATTTTTAGGCTTTTCCTATTTTAGTATTTGATAGCATTTTAAACAGATCTTATAGATTGTCAATCACTAACAGGTATTAAAAAGCCCATTCTTTTTTTTTTTTAATTTTTATTTATTTATTTGACAGACAGAGATCACAAGTAGGCAGAGAGGCAGGCAGATAGAGAGAGGGACGGAAGCAGGCTCCCCGCGGAGCAGAGAGCCCGATGTGGGGCTCGATCCCAGGACCCCGGGATCACGACCTGAGCCGAAGGCAGAGGCTTTAACCCACTGAGCCACCCAGTCACCCTAAAAAGCCCATTCTAAAGCAAAACTTTCTTCTTGCTTTCAACGTAAGGGTTTTTTTTGTTTTGTTTTTCCTCATTAGCCCTGTGTTGTGACCTTGGTTATAATTCGATGGTTTCCTTATCTATGAATGATTTTATTTTAACAACTTGATTTTCATAATAATTTATGGTTGTAAGGCTTACATATGTTAATTTATATAAAGCATTTACTCAGTAATTGTTGTTCTGGATATTCCTACTGGGTTTGTTAGTGCTTGGTGTTGGTCTTCCTTCTGGGGCTGTGTTTTGAATGCTGATTGCTCTGGACCTTGTCAGGGAGGTTCTCCTCTGTGGGATGATTTGGGGGGCTCTGTGCCCTCCCTGCCCTCCACAGCGATCTCTGAACAGCAGTTTCCTGATGCTTGCAGTATACTTGCTGGCTGACACTTTGCAGTCCCTGGCCTGGCTTCTGCCCTAGCATTAGACACACGAAGTTTTTTTTTTTTATCCTGGGCAGGGAGCTAAGATTGAACATGGGAAAATTTGTGCATCCAGGCCCAGCTGATTGCTGGACTCCTGCTGGCTTCTCTTTCTGCCCCGCCTTTATGGGCTGCCCCAGCTGTCTCCTGTCTATAGATTCCTTTAGGGCCTGGGGCCTGGCCCTAGTTTGTAACTTCATATATGCCTCCAAACTCCTGGAGACAGATGTTAGCCTCTGTGCTCAGCAGCGTAGAGTAGAACCTTTTGTGAAGGTGGGAGCGTTCGGCAGTATGGCCGTTGAACCCTTGAAATGTGAGGCTGAGGAACTGCATTTTTAATTATATTTAATTTTAATTCATGAAAATTTAATTTAAATAGCTGCGTGTAACTAGTGGCTACTGTGTTGAACAACTCACTTCTATCTTTACACAGACTTGGTTAAGTCAAAACTAATAATTTAAGAAATTTTTTTTCCTTTTGTAAGACTGATTTTTTTTCTATTAAAAATAAAAATAGAATTATTGAATAATGTGGAAATAAATATGGATTTCTCTGCCTTAGATTGCCTACTTTATTGAATAGAATAATTTAAAACAGAAGGTCAGCACTATCTTTTCGCTGTTAAAATGATCCTAGGCAATGACATTTTAGTATTATTGACAAGGAGGCAGCATTCCTTTAGGGATCTCCTGTGACTTGTATTTGTGTAGTGATGTAGAGTTCACAGCATTTTTTTTTTTTGAGGATTTTATTTATTTATTTAGAGAGAGCATAAGCAGGAGCACAGGGAGAGGGAGAAAGAGTGTGTCAAGCAGACTCCGAGCTGAGTGTGGAGACTTTTGCCTGACTCCATCACACAACCCTGAGATCATGACCTGAGCCAAAATCAAGACTTGGTTGCTTAACAAACTGAGCCTCCTGGGCGCCCCTCGAGTTCACAGCATATTATTTCATTTTTTTTTTTTTCTTCAGGAAGATTTCCTCGTGTTCTTATCCTCCTCGTGTTAAGGGTGGGAGCGTCCAGGAGCTACACTGACCTGACAGATACCACAGCAGGAGGTCTGGGGGGGGGCATGGGTGGGGGAAGGTCGGGCTCACCTTACATAAAATGGCATTTGCTAAAGGATTCATGGCCTCTGACAGACCCTGTTACATGTGAAGAATTTAGATAGGAATAACATAAAGCTCTCCTGTCTTGGATATGTTGGGCACCTTCCCCTCTGTCTTCTTGGAGGGGATTGGCAGGAGGAAGAAGCATAAGGCTGGCCGTGAAAGATCTTAGCTTTTTCCAGGACTCTGTTAACACTGTTCTCCAGCGGGATGTCAGCAACCCATCCCTCTGTTGAGGCTGGCGGCCGCTCGGCAAGTCCTAGTCCCTGTGATTTGCACCTTCTCTTAAGGCTTATCTTGACATCCTGCCATATCTTCAAAACTCGACCCTTTTATTTATTTATTTATTAAAGTTTTTTTAAAAAAAGATTTTATTTACGTATTTGACAGAGAGAGATCACAAGTAGGCAAAGAGGCATGCAGAGGGGGGGGGGAAGCAGGCCCCCCACTGAGCAGAGAACCCGATGTGGGACTCGATCCCAGGACCCTGAGATCATGGCCTGAGCTGAAGGTAGAGGCTTTAACCCACTGAGCCACCCAAGTACCCCTATTTATTTATTTTTAAACAAGATTTATTTATTTATTTGAGAGAGAGATAAAGAGAGAGAGAGCAGGGGAAGGGGCAGAGGCAAAGGGAAAGAATCCTCAAGCAGACTCCCCACAGAGTATGAGCCAGATGGGGGACTCCATTGCAGGACCTTGAGATCATGACCGGAGCTGAAATCAAGAATTGGATGCTTAACTGACTAAACCACCCAGGTGCCTCCAGACTGGTCCCTTTTAAATTAAATCCCCTTTCTGAATTTCTGGTAAGTGTCTGCTGATTCTGGTTAGGACCCAGGCTAATATATCCCCTCTCTTTAAGTGTTCATTTCTGATGGTGTCTCTCCTCTGTGGGTTGGGGGCTGGGGCATCACAGAAGGTGCACCGAGAATAGCAGCTGTGAGGCCTCTGTTCTTGGATACTGGCTGAGATATAGTGTGATACTGTAGTTTCCATCATTCCAATGCCCAGCATGCTTCGGGCATCAACCCCATCACAGATGATGTCTCTGTGTTGTGCTGTGGGTTAGTTGAGGCAGCATTGTTTGGCAAATTATTCCATTATGGTACACCTAATACACAAAATATTTAAATTCACCAGTGATCTCTTAATAAATTCTGCCAACAGCTATAAATTTATTTATTGACCTACCATGCACGGCTTTCATTTATGGAACTGGTGCTCAATAAGTGATTTTGTGGAAGACATGTCTTGGATTTATTGTTAAGTCATGATGCACTATAAATACATACCAAGAAATATGAATTATATATATTTATTTATTTTAAAAATATTTATTTATTTGAGAGAGAGAGAGCATACAGAGGGAGAGGAAGAAGTAAGCTCCCCACTGGGCAAGGAACCTGATGCAGGGCTCAACCCTAGGACTCTGGGATCATGACCTGAGCTGAAGGCAGATGCTTAACCAACTGAGACACCTAGGCTTTCCAGAGATATACTAGTTAATTAAGAGATCAGTATATTACCATTATTTAATATATTCTGTCTCAGGTCACACAATTCTATTTTAAGAGAGATTTATGAAACTTTTTTTTAGACTATCATAGGAGACAATTTTAAGCTCTTAAATAATATCATTGAGGTGGCTGTGTGTTTTACGCTAAACAATTATTAGAGTATCTTTTATCCACCTCACACTGTGGCAGGTACTGGATTAAAGTAGTGAACAGGTAGATAATGTTTGATTTGGAAAACTTACATTTTATTAGGTGAGGTATATGTCAAAGGAACAATTTACAAATGATTTATGGATTGCAACTATTGCATGGTAATAGGGTGTTTGTTTCTTTCTCCCTCCTCATCCCACCCACCCCCCGCCCCATCCCACCTGGAGCCTGACTCACATTGAGACCAAGAAAACAGGGCTTTTAACTCAAGAAAGAGACAGATACTCTTTAGCATAATCCAGTGCAGGAGATCTACTAAATGGTGTTAATCTTAATAAGATAGTTTGAAGAAGTTAATGGCTTTATACTGAGAATCTAAGACTGAATGAAATCCTGGGAACAATTTAACAATGGAGCATAAAAGAGTTGAACAAGAGGCAATAGACTATGGGGGTATGGTTGAAGGAGGTGAGAGTGAAGAGAAAAGAACATATAGAGGAGCTTAGAGGCTGTGGAAGGAAGAAGATAGAAAGGGCCCTTGGCAGAGAGGTTTTCTGCCTACATCTCGGTTGGCTATATGAGAATGCCATGAGTATCCAGAACACTGGACGAGCCGGTTGTGGAGCCAGCTTTCAAGAGAGTTCTCAATGATTTTAGCCCCTAGTGTTCATATCCTTATGTTTTCTCCTCCCTCGTTGGAAAAGGCTAGCCTGGGTGACCAATAGGATGTGACTGAGTGTGACTTTCGAGTCTGGGTGCTAAAAGATATGTGAGTTCTTCCTTGCTCTCTTAGACCACTCAATCTGGGAAAGCCAGCTGCCATGTTGTGAGGACCCTCAAGAATTTAACTGAGAGTCCATAGGTGAGAAACTGAGGCCTCCTTCCAATAGCCAGGAATGAGCAGTCCTGGAGCTGGATTTTCTAGCATTAGTCAGACCTTGAAGTGACAACAGCTTGAGTTTATGTCTTGATTCCTCTTGAGACCTGGAGCCAGAACCACCGGCTGACCTTCTGAATTCCTGACCTAAAGAAACTGCAAGTAATAAATCTGCTGTTTTAGGTGCTATGTATTGGGCTAATTAATTATGTGGCAATAGATAATTAACATACTGAGAGATAATTTAAATAGAATCCACTCTGAATTTCCACTGCTGTGTGGACTCTGTAGGAGCAGAACGTGGTGCTCTAACATGAGCTATTTGTTTATTCTTTTGAATTCTGCATCTCCTTGATTAGCTCAAAACAAGACTTTAGAACTATGGACTACAGTGGCCTATCCTTCCATAGTAAAGGGTGCAGTGCTCAGGTTACAATTTTAAGTGCTGAAAGGGGAAACACAGGGTACAATGAAAGACTAGAACTTGTTAGTACTGTTCGGGTTTATGTGTAAGAGTACTACAGGCACAAGAGACTGAATAATCTGAATAAACCTATACTGGGTGCACCTGTTGCAAAAATCATCGACTTGATGTTTTCCTGCTGGAAGTATCTGGGCTCTGAGTTCCTTAGGACCGCTGGCCTTTTTTTTTTTTTTTTTTTTTTCTTTTCAAAAACATTTGTTTGAATCCATTTCTACTGTAATCTGGATCACATTTCTGCTTCTCTCCCGCTTTTAAAAACAACCCTGTTGCTCTCTTTTGATAATAGGATATTCTAAAACCCCCTCTTTGTATTCTACATTACAGCTTCATTGCAATACCCAAATCCTTAAAATTGTCATTATTTAGCAAATTAAGAATGACTTATACCATAATAGATAACCTCGTTGTGCTTTCCACTTGATGGAACGATTTGGCCATTTCATGAAAGGATATGTACCAATGATTCTAATAAATGAAACACCATTCAGAGTTCCCTTTTAAGTAGAGAAAAGCCTATTAAAATTAATTCATTAACAAAAATCCCACAGTATTCATCAAGGCAAATTCAAGTTGAATGATAACATTATCTCTCTTGCTCAGATGTTGCTATTTACATATTTAATGTCCTGAACCACTGTGGAGATTTCAATACTATTTAAGCATCAGCATAAAGCAAGTATGTGAACCAGATACATCTGCCTATTACTTTTATATATTTGACTCCTTCCCTCTTAGAACTTTGTCATCAAACTCCAAAGTCTTCACTAGTTCTACTGAGATTGTATTATTAAGGAATGTCGGCTTAATGGCGCCCTCTTGTGGAGAAACGTTCCTGGTGTTCGTTTTATTGGCAGCTCGCTTGTTTGTTCAGGGAAATCTGAAAGGATGAATCATTTTTCCATTTATTTATGCAACATGATTTGAATTACTGAAACAATGTGACTCACTTCTTGCTCAGTTATAGGGCTGAGTAACTGAGATAAATTTCGACTAAAGCAAACAGAAGACATTAAAAAAATTCTTGACATTAAAATTCATTTTGATTGTTAGATGGGATCTTTTTATTCTCACTTGCACTGATAATAATTAATTTTCAAAATACAATGGACTAAACTGGCTAAAGGGGAGGCTTTCCTTCAGCATTTATCCTCTCGGGTCAAGGGGCCAGGGGCCAGGGGCCAGGATCCACCAGTATTGTTAGGAGGTTTGTCCCTGCAGGATGGGTCATCAGACACAACACTGTAATTCATCCTAATGCCCATTCCTCCCCTGGTCTCTTCTACACAAGGGTCTCCTTCGGTCTGTTCTCCCCTGACACGTTAATTTTCTTTCCTGAGGTCCTAGCACTGAGTGTGAGCCAGAGTCTGAGTGATGGTAGGAGACTTGCATGTGGTTGTATACTCCACACCTAGACCACACAAACTAGGAATAAAAGCAGGCTTACAGCTTGGGAATTAATTCTCTGATTCTGTTTTACCTGCCTCTGTGGAAACTCCGGCTGCCTCCAGGTATTCCCCATCCCAACTATTTCTGGGAGTTTCCATAGGTGCTCACACCGAGCCCCTCAGCCACCATGTAGTGAAGCATTTTCCTTTCTTCAGCCAGACTCGGGGATGGGCAGGCTGCCTGATGTGGCCTGTTAGTGTGGGTGTAGGACGCTGGTGGGTGTGTGGCCATAAGGACGTCGCCTCTATCAGGCTAAGGGTGGTCCAGGACCCTGGTCTTTGCTCTGTGGCCGGAAATGTGCACATGGCTGGTGTGCTACAGCTCTAGCTATCTCGTGATCCAAGGCTTTTCACTCTGCATTTGGGTTTCTCAAATCCGCACTGGCTTCCTCTCCAAGTGGAGAAAATGCTTTCCGTCTTTCAAAAATCCCACAGCAGGACTGATTTGGGTGCCTGGTATTCCGCAGACCTCGAAGCAGGCAGGTCTCCTGTATTTCTGTGTTTGTTGGTTTTTTGTTTTTTTAATTTGATTTAATTTAATTTAATTTAATTTAATTTTTTCCGGTTTCCTGTACTTCTGTTAATGGTCCGCCCCTCTTGCCTGGGCTTGGAGGGAGGGCAGGCAGCGACCTGGGACGAAGAGTGGAAATAGTAGGACACAATGGGGCACACTCCGCTAACAGCCCTCCTCTCACTCTCTACTTGGGACATTTTTATTAGGAGAAACAGTGAATTTCACCTTTCTTTCTTTGCCTAAAGGCTCCCCTGCTCCCAGATTCTTTGTGGCTCTGATTCATCTGTTAGCCAGAAATGCTCAGACATGTTTGAGTCTCGGAAGAATGTAACTCAGGCTCCAGTGGGGTTCTCTGCATATTCATTAGCGGTGATAAAAGCGATAGTGGATGGTGGTGCCAGGATCCAGAAAAGGAACAACTTTAAATGGAAAACACAGGAAGTGCTCACGCTTCTTAAATATTCTAGCAGTTGTTCTTGCGGGGAGACTACATCTCAGAGACTCTGAGTATGGTTCCAAGAGTTCTTGGACATATCATCACAGCATAAAAATGAGATGCTCTCACATTGCTCTGTTTCATGAAGTACTTCCACCTTGCGATGCCCTCAGCAAACTTGATACAGAATTATTGTAAAGCTTGTTTGCAAATACTGGGGTTACAAGAGACCGAATAGTCAAATCCCTAAATAAGTCAGTAGGCATTTTTTTAAAAGAGATTTTATTAATTTATTTATTTTAGAGAGAGTGCGCGTCAGTGTGTGTGTGTGTGTGTGTGTGTGTGTGTGTGTGTGTGTGTGTGTGCGCGCGCGCGCGCGCGCATGCGCACGTAGAGGGGATGGGCAGGGGAGGGGAGGGGCAGAAACCAAGCAGACTCTGCCCTGTGCAGGGAGCCAATGCTGGCGCTGGATCCCAGGACCCTGAGATCGTGACCTGAGCGGGAAGTAAGAGTTGGAGACTTAATCGACTGAGCCACCCAGGTTCCCCAGGAAGAAGGCATTTTTTTTTTTTTTTTTTAAAGGGAGATTACCTCGACCAGCCAGAAATCTGCATAAAGACTTTCATGTTTCTTCTATTTTTCCAGGTAATTATATCAAAACTGTCCTAGCGACGCCTCGTCTCTGCCTCTAGCATTTTGTGTCACAAGAGTACAAACCTCCAAAAGAGTACAAATCTCCGCATACCTACAGTTAGGTGGTCGTGAAGACGGCATTGCTCTGTGGAGGCAGCCTGTCTAGTTTTGAATTTAGGTGCCCTCACTTTCTAGGCCATTCACTCTGACAGTGACCTCGGCCTCTAAATACAGGCTTAACGGCCTCTATTTCCTGATGTATAAAATGGGATTAATAATACTGCTGGTACCTACCTCCTAGGTTGCAACGCTTGGCTGAGATTATTGATACCAGCTAGGACAGAGCAGGACATGCAGTAAAAGTGTGATAAACTTTTGTCCTTACAAGAGAAAATAGAAATGTTCTCACTCAGTTTTGAATGCCAATTATTCCTCAGTAAATCTGTTAGTGAAAGTAAGAGAAGAGAAATTTAAATGAAAATTGTCTTACTAAAATTAAATGCCAAGCTTGACTCCTGAAAAATCAGATTTTTTTCCCCCAAGGAGGATAAAGTTCTGGGACAGACAGAAGGGCTGTGTTTCCTGAAGCACTTTAAGAAAGAAGGAGTGTCTGGGGATGACATGAATTAAGGTCATAAAGTGTCTTTGGTTAGGAATTTGAATCACCATCTATTTTGCTCTGTTTTATCTAGGCCAGTACAACCTGAAAGGTAGTCACTAGCTACATGTGGCTATTAATCATTTGAAATGTGGCTAATCTGAATTAAGATGTGTCAGTATAAAATACACACCAGAAACTATAGTTAATAATACTGTATTGCATATTTGAAAGTTGCGAAGAGACTGGATCTAAAAGTACTCATTACATGGGTGCCTGGGGGGCTCAGTCGGTTAAGCATCTGACTCTTGATTTTGACTCAGGTCATGATCTCAAGGTCCTGGGATTGAGTCCTGTGCAGAGTTCCACCCTCATCCGGGATTCTCTTCCTCCCCCACTCCCCTCCCTGCCAACTCGCTCTCCCTCTCTCAAAAAAGATAGCAAGAATAAAATAAATAAAAGAAAAAAATTTTTTTGTAACTAAGTGTGGTGATAGATCAAATTGTGTTGTACACTTGGAACTAATATAATGTTCTTTTTCTTTTTTTTTAAGGTTTTTAAATTTATTTTAGAGAGAGAGCTATTGAGTATGAAGAGGGGAACTGGCAGAGGGAGAGAGTCTCTGGCAGACTCCCTGTTGAGTATGGAGCCCAATGGAGGCTTGAGGCTGGACTTGATCTCAAGACTCTGAGATCATGACCTGAGCCAAAATCGAGAGTTGGACGCTTAACTGACTGAGCCACCCAGGCACTCCAGAATGAATATAATGTTCTGTGTCAATTATACCTCAATTAAAAAAAATACCAAATATTGAAGGTTTATTATAAAAAGAATGTGAAGTAGTTTATTTGATATTTAAAAAAATATTGATTACATGTTAAAATAATATTTTGGATGTTTTTTAAAGGAAATGTATTATGAAAATTTATTTCACCTGATAAGTGGGTGCTAGAAACCTTAGGATGGTAGATTTTGCTTCACTTAGATTACTGTAGGACAGTGCTGTGATCCAGATACCTTTATGCCTTGTCTTGGTGTCTCAAGGATACACAGAAAGGGTACAACTTCTCAAAGAAATCATAGTGAAGGAGGTTTTTTTTTTAAAGATTATTTATGTATTTATTTGACAGAGATTGAGAGAGAGAGCATGAGCCAGGGTAGGAGGAGAAGGAGAGGGAGTAGCAGACTCCTCTCTGAGCAGGGAGCTTGATGTATGGCTCAATCCCAGTACCCTGGGATCAGGACCTGAACTGAAGGCAGACGCTTAACCACCTGAGCCACCCAGGCATCCCGAAGTTTATCTTTTTAATGTCAGCCTATTCCCACTGCATCTATAGGGGAAAAAAAAATTATATACACACACACACACACACACACACACACACAGTACTGAAAGAGTGAACTCTGGCTTCAGATATTATGGCTACAAATCCTGACACCATCACTGAATATTTGATTGAACCTGGACAAGTGTCTGATCCTTCCAAATCTGAGATATGCGCCACTACCTTCCTCCACACTGCCCCCCATCTGCCCTGCAAGAATGGTGATGTTATGACCTGGATCTACAAACTCGGATGTGCAAGAAATAGACATTTATTTCTCCATAACAAAATGAATTTCTATTATGGATGCCCAATCCGTCTATTGCTGGGAGCAATCTGTCTTTCAGGGTTCACGGTCCCTCATAAACGAAGTGTTTGCTTTCCTGTGTGTCGTGCTTCCATACAGGGTGGGGGTGAGCATGTAATTCTGCATATCGTGGTCCATCCCCGCTGGTGGCAGCTGGTCATCAAGGCTGCTGTTCCTCCTCATCACAGTGGCAAGTCTGTTCAGGTAGCCCTGTTCTCTCCATGTCATAACCCACTTTAGGGTTATGGAAAGCAGTCATCCGGTTACAAAACCTACCTCATCGGTGCATGAAGAGGAGTAAGTAAGGTGATTCAAGTGAGGTGCTTAGCACAATGCCTGATACACATTCAGCACCTAATAAATGTAATTGTTACCGTTAAAGTGGTTGATGCTGCCGGTCTTGTTCTCAGCTCATGCACTTTGTGTTTCCAGAGATCTGGTTGCCAGAAAAGAGGTTATTGTTTCTTTCCCTCCTTTTTTCAGTAGTTGAGAGTGAGGAGAGAAACTGGAGACCTTAGAGCAGAAACAAAACAAAACATTGGTTTCTGATTACTCTTTAGTTCTGGTCAAGAGATTAGCATCTAGGACTGGTGCTGGGAAGCGAGCGTGGGTGACCAGGTAGTGGGGAGATGGCTGCTAGATCTCTTAACATTGGGAGTGCCATTTAATGATAGAAATAACAATGTCATAAATACTCACTAGGCATTTCTGAGACGTCAGGAAGGGTGTGGAGGAGACAGAAGTGCTGGTCATAGTCTGTGCACGTGCAGAACTTACAACTGAATATATGTTGTAATGAAAATATATGTTGCATGTTTAAAATCAGAGATGACTCTGGGTGGAAGACTGACTCTTTCTGTGTAGTTGCATATGGCAGCTGTACTTTGGTAGAAATGTCAAAGCTCAGGGTTAATATTAAAACTTCAGAGAAAGAAAATCTCAATTTGTTAGTGCACTTTGAGCTAATAGGGTCTTGGAAACTTACTCTTTCCCAAATTCAAAAGAATCTAATGGGTAATCAGAATGTTGATGTATTAATGCGTGGTAAGGGATATTCCTTTCAAGTGAGGAGAATGCTCATGTAAAATTTAATGATGGCTAATACCCACTAGAAGATAAAATGAATATGTTTTTCAGTTTTCATTAATATTCATTTATTAATGCATTCATTTTATCATCTCATCTCATGGTATTAGCTAAAACTAAAGTTTTACCTTAAATGAATAAAAGAATTTCTTTGGCACTGAAAATTTTACCCACTAATTACATGTTTTAAAATGGAGATTGGGAAAAGACTTCCAATATTGAGATTTTAGTAGTTAAAACATTTCAGACCAGCATGTGGGAAACAGTGTTTTGTAGGAGGATGGCTTGAAAAGCACGGCTACACGTTTTAATATGCTTTAATATTTCGATGCTTCCCTTCTCCGCACTTGCATTTATTAAAGGGTTAAGACTTCACCTGGTCTTTGAATGAGGTTTTAGATTTGGATTAAGGTAAAGTAATAGGACGTAGACACTGGAGAGGTAATCAAGTGTAGGAGGAAGATGTGCAGGCGGGCCTTTACTACAACGCAGAGGGGAGTCAGCTGGAGTCACCTGGAGCCCGGGAGGGGAGTGGGTAGCCTGGGAGCTGGATTAGACAGGCAATGTGACTTTACTGTGTTGTATGAAATTGCACAGTGGCAGGGAGAGTGTGATATTTGTTGGAAGAGACCTGAACTAAAAGGCTCATAAGTCCCTTAACAAGATTGCTGGAATTTGGAGTGATAATTTCCACTCAGCAACTGGGTGTTGCAAAGATGCTAAGGCTGACAGACATGTCCTCTAATAAGATTTTTAAAAAGTTTTTCTACCCCATGAACTGCAGTTTCAAAATGTTGAACTTTTGGATCATAAAGGAAGCTGACTTTGTGTTTAACTTCTGTCAGCACTTGTTAAAAGTCACTTTACAAGCAGTTCTTCAAAATACTGTTTAGAGAATCAGCTGTTCTGAACTATGATGTGAACTATAAATGTGTCTGATTTTAAACCCCTTTCCCTCTCAAAGCTGTCTTTTTGATGATAATTTAATAGGCTCTTTGAGACAAAAGGTAGGTAGCATATGTCACTAATACATCTAATGTCGAGTTATTATCAAATCTTCTTGTTTCAATATTTCCTCCCCCATTCCCTCTAACTCTCATATAATAACATCAAATTGAGTTATAGAATATTAGAACTGTAAGGGATGATCTTGGGTCACATGGCTGCGATCTCTTTGTCGTTTTTTTTGGAATTCTCTAAGGCATTGGAGGAAGTACAATTCAAAGTACTCTGTTTTTTGTAGTAATTCCTGGGGACTGGGCCAACTGCTTAACCTGGCCAAAATGTCAATGTTCTGCTCTGTATCTACTGCCAGTATGTTTTTCTGATATCGTGTGTATGTGAAGCAAAACAAAATTTCTTTATCTGGTCTCTTTGTTGTTAAATTGGATACTCAGTTTCATAAAAACTAACCTTCCACAAATGAATAGACATGGCATCGGTACCATGTCATGACTTAGGTAACTGTAGCAATGCTCATTCCGTGTCTTCACTGTGTGGTCATCAGGTGATGGTTAATTAGATGTGTCCCCTTGGCTGAGCCACCGCGTCTCGCTCCTTACTTGATCAAACACTAGTCTAGATGTTGCCGTGAAGTTATTTTGTGATGACATTAGCATTTAGGCCGGTGGACGTTTAGTAAAGCAGATTGCTCTCCGTAGTGTGGGTGGGCCTCACCCCATCCCAGTTGAAGGCCTTAAAAGAGAGAAGGCCGACTTCCTTGAGAAAGAGGGAATTTTTTTTTTTTTTAAGATTTTATTTATTCATTTGACAGACATAGATCGCAAGTATGCAGAGAGGCAGGCAGAGAGAGAGGGGGAAGCAGGCTCCCTGCTGAGCAGAGAGCTCAATGCGGGGCTCGATCCCAGGACCCTGAGATCACGACCTGAGCCCAAGGCAGAGGCTTAACCCACTGAGCCACCCAGGTGCCCCAAGAAAGAGGGAATTTCTGTTGGCCGTGTGCTTTCTGACTTGAGTTGCAGCTTCAAACCTTCCCTGGGGCTTATCTGTAGGCCTAGACTGGCACAAAGACCCTCCACAGTGTCTGTGCCAATTCCCTAAAATAACTTCTCTCTCTCTCTCTCTAGCTCTCTGTCTCT
>NW_019154103.1:22856710-22994984 GCF_002288905.1 Enhydra lutris kenyoni
ATGTTAGAGTTTAAAATGAAAGCGAAGGATTAGAGTCACATTTGAGAGATAAATGAATCTGTCTCAGGAGTAAAGAGAAGAAAAATGGAAATCCAAAAACAAGAAGACATGATTTTATTATTGGCTAATAGCTAACCCCATAAATTGGAGATTTCACTGTACCACGGATCAGTTGCTGTTAGGAGCAGATCTGAGTTTTGCTTGCACAGTTTGGGAAGCTTTCTTTGACAGAATACAAAAATATTGCTACTAAATTAGGTATGAAAGCAAATATTTATTTAGGTTGAGAAGAAGAATCACAACAATTTACAAGAGTTTAAAAGCTGACAAATACTGTAAACGTAACAAAATGCACAAAGAAAACCTACTTCTGATTAATTAATTGCCTGATATGCCTGCACGGTACTCCCCTTCATAGTTTTTTTGTGGGTTTTGGGGGCATATTTATTATTACCACTTCAGAAAATAAAGACAATTTAGTCTGTAGATTTCAAACCCTTTTTCTTCTCTTCTACGAACAAACTTTCGTGCCAAACACCATAACATTTATTCCTGTGGAGGTAGGTCCTGTGCCTTCCCAGCGCAATGTGTGAGCGTGCGTAGCACTTACTGGAAAGATGCATTTCTCAAGATTTTCCTAGAGTGATGACTGGCAAGAACTTAACTATACATTACTGAGACCGAAAACCACATAAACATATCCCACAAAATCCGGACTAAATAGCCCCGTGATTTGACTTTTCTTTACCAGAGCCTAAAAATGCCACAGCCACCTCACTGCCACCTCTATGAGGGGACATGTGCTAGACGGGAATTCATTATGGAAAGAGACACAGGTCTTAAGATAAAATATCCGCATTTTGTAAATTTTACAAAAACATATGATTATGTGAGCTGGGTAAACAAGAGGTCTCAAAGCATAAGCCTCTGGTGATCATAGTTCTATGTATGACATTCTTCTCTTTTCCTACTTCTAAATGATTTTTAAAGATTCACTTATTAATGTAAATTTATTAATATATTTTCATGCTACTGGGATAATGTGCGAAATTTTCCATAATTAAGTGTAAATATTTATACTTGAGTATGGGAACTACACATGAATAGGAAATGAAATATCTTTAAATCATAAGTTTGCAATGAATATTTTAGAGCAGTGTAATTGAATCTTGCTTATAATTATGGCAGACATATAATAATAACAGTTTTTGTTTTTTTTTTTTGAAATAGCTTTTCCTTTTTCACCCCCAGAAGGGCAGAGGAAAAGAACAAGGAAAAAAGTGAAACAGACTAGCTTTTATCAGGGGAGGCTGACTTCAGAAATAAAACATGTACTGGAGCCATTCACAGTTAGAACTGATTTCAAAATGAAATTACCATTGGCTTTCAAATGGAAATTTCAGGGAGAAAATGTTAATAAAAATGTAATGGTTATAATGGCAACCGTAATGATGATGATGTTATGTGTGTGTTGTCAGATGAATGATTATCATAATCTCTGACACTTTTTTTTAGTCCGTAAAGAGGTAGATTAAAATTGGTACTTACAGGGATCATAATTTATTCACTTTTCCCTAGCTCATTAAAATGACTTTGCCATTATTTCTAAATTCTCCTTGTATGATGGGGCCATGCACATATGGCACAGACAATCAGACTGACAGGAACTTTTAGTCAGTTCCAATTCCGCTTTCATTATTCACAGGACTAAAGAGTCTCTCTATAAAATCAGTTACTTGGCATTTTCTCATTGATTCTGAAAGAGGTTTATGCATGAATATGCATAGGAATCTGTGGCTGGCTGGTGTGTTGGTGCCCCCCCCCCCCCCGCCCCCATTAAAAAAAGACAGCTATGCCTCTCAACCCTAAAGCCCTTGTGTAGTCCCCTTCTGCAGAACTCTGGGCTTGACCGTGTAACTCACTGTGGTCAGTGGACATTAGCCAACAAGCGAGTTTGTTGAGGGCTTGCACACTCAAGTTGTCCTGTTGGAAAACTTCCATCTTGGAGCCCAGATACCATCCTATAGGGAAGTCGTGCTATCTTGCTAGAGAGAGACCACATGTGGAACGGCCCTGGTGGATATGAGACATGACAAGGAGAAAGAGGCCACTTGGAAGAAAACCAAGGTCCTCCAGCCAAGTTTCTAACTAACTCTACCAGAGACCTCAGCTGGTATTACGTGGAGGAGAACTACTCAGATCAGCCCACAGAAATGGGATCAATAACATAACTATTGTGGTTTTAAACTGGTAAATTTTGGTTTGTCAAGCAGCAATAGATAATGGAAGCAGGATTACAGAAAGATTTTTTAAAATTCATTTATTTGTTTATTTGAGAGAGAGAAAGAGAGCATGAGCAGAGGGAGGGGTAGAGGGAGGGTCAGAGGGAAAAGCAGACTCCCTGCAGAGCAGGGAGCCCAACATGAGGCTCTTGATCCCAGGACTCTGGGATCATGACCTGAGCCAAAGGTAGACGCTTAACCATCTGAGCCACCCAGGCTCCCTGTAGAAAGATTGTTTTTTTTTTAAATTTATTTGACAGAGATCACAAGTAGGCAGAGAGGCAGGCAGAGAGAGAGGAAGGAAAGCAGGCTCCCTGCTGAGCAGAGAGCCTGATGCGGGGCTCGATGCCAGGACCCTGGGATCATGACCTGAGCCGAAAGCAGAGGCTTTAACCCACTGAGCCACCCAGGCACCCCTAGAAAGATTTTTTAACACCATCTCACCTGTGTGTGAAAGTCTGAAAATGATTTAAGTGAAATTATAGAGACTTATTAAGTCAAATGCCCACAACATTGTTTATTCAGTACTTTACAGGTATAGCATTATGATTTTAACAGCTAACATTTTTAAAGTATTTCCTGTATGTTAGTCATTATACTAAACAATTTGCATTTATTAATTAAAAAATGTATACAAGAATTCTGTGTAGCTGCTATATTTGTCCCCATCCTACAGGTGAAGAAGCTGAGTCATAAAGACGTGAATATTTTGCCTAAAGTCACACAGCTGCCTTAGAGTGTGTGGAAGAGATACCAAAGAATGAAAAAATGAAGTCTGCACAAGCAGTGGAATGTACAGCTTTTAGAAAGGTTTGTGTCCATGAAATTATTGTAGGAAGAGATGATACTATTGGTTTTATTTTTTTGTTTTTTTTTTAATTTTTTTTATAAACATATAATATATTTTTATCCCCAGGGGTAGAGATGATACTATTGTAACATATTAAACAGTGTGGTGTTAGTAAAAGATCATAGGATTTTGAATCAGAATGACACCACCAGTTTAAATGGTGGCTCTGCCACCAGCTTTGTGATGTTAAATAATTTATTTAAACTCTCTGAGCCTCAGTTTCCTTATCTATCTGACTGAGGTTTAAAAACATCTGTTCCGGGTGCCTGGGTGGCTCAGCTGGTTGAGCATCTGCCTTTGGCTCAGGTCATGATCCCAGGTTCCTGGGATCGAGTCCCGCATTGGGCTCCCTGTTCAGTGGGGGGTCTGCTGCTCCTTCTACGCTTCCCTCCTGCTTGTGATCTCTCTCTCTCTCTCAAATAAATAAAATCTTATAAAAAAAAATCTGTTCTATGATTGTTGAGAGAGTAACCTGGGGCATGGTTACATCTAATTCTGATGATTGTTCTCATCTTTTCCCAAATCCATGTTCTTAGACATCCCATGGGTAGTTTAAAATCAACCTTAGTGGGAGTATTAACACTCTGAAAATATTAGAGTCTGGAGTCTGACATAATCTGATTTACTGATTGGCTCGCAGCACCCGAGTGCGGTGTCACCCAGACAAAAGCGAGAAGACAGTGTGTCGCTGTGTCAGTTAGTGCTGAGTTCCTGCCAGAGGATTCTGAGGAGTATCTAAGGGAAGAGGTTATCTGTTCTGGATTGGTTGCTGTTTCTGGGGTGGGATTATGGGAGGTAGGGATTAACCGGGGGTTGTGCATGCCCCGATGGTAGAAGAGTTTAACAACTGGTCATCCAGAGGTGCCTGGGTGGCTCAGTGGGTTAAAGCCTCTGCCTTCAGCTCAGGTCGTGATCCCAGGATCCTGGAATCCAGCCCCGCATTGGGCTCTCTGCTCAGCAGGGAGCCTGCTTCCCCCACCCCCCTCCCCGCCTGCCTCCCTGTCTACTTGTGATCTCTGTCTGTCAAATAAATAAAATCTTTAAAAAACCAAAAAAGAAAAATCAACTGGTCATCCAGTTGAGACTAGCAAAGGGCATCCGGGATTGTCTCTGATGAGAAAGTAGCGATCACTTATGAAGGGAGTCATTAGGATGTTTGACAACCTTGTAAGGAAACAGTTTCTCTTGTTAACTTTGCAGCTGACACCACGTGCCCGTCCTTCTGGCCTGATGAATGGCAGGGCTGCTTTTTGTTCTTTTAAGATGATTTTGACTCTTACTGTCTCCGAATATCTTTCAGAGATTGGCAAACACTACAAATCAGGGTTTTAAAATTTCCTTCCTGGAAACCCTGTTCAGCATTTACCAGTATATCACTACCTGTTTGTTTTCATATTTCTGTCTTTCAGGAGAGACTCCTCTTTTAAGACTCAGTGAACACAGTCAAGTCCCATATGCATAACTAAATAAATGTCTAATAGCCTCCTTAGTGATTCTTAGAATCCCCAAGGAATCTTCATGTTTCACAGATCCGGTCTCAAGAGCCCACCTTTGAGTCACTTACCCATTTCAGGGTTTCTCTGAGAGTGTGTCAAGATTCTGTCATAACTACCTGACTAAAACAAATGCTTAAAAAAATTTTCTTCTCAGAACACAGGAAGCCTTTCCTCTAAGAAATAAAAAAAAAAAGTTCTATATTCCACCTTAGCCTGTCAAAGTTTCTCTAAATTACTAAAAAGAAATCCAGATTTTTTTTTTTAGCTTCAATAACTTGGCATAGTGACCATATATAAAAACACCAATTGTTAGGCAAAAGACAAAGATCCACCAGGGAACTTTTCAAGTGTCATGTTTCCCAATGTGGATTTTTTTTTCTTTTAAAATAATATAAAAAAATAAATAAAATAATATACATTTGGGGGGCATCTGGGTGGTTCAGTCGCATGGGTGCCCAACTCTTGATTTCAGCTCAAATCATAATATCAGTCTTGTGGGATCAAGTCCCACACTGGGTGCTGTGCTGGGTGTGGAGCCTGCTTAAGATTATCTCTCTTTCTCCCTCTTTAAACAACAACGACAACAACAACAACAACAACAAACAAAATAGCCAGAATATTGTAGATTTTGAAAGGAAAGCAAGTTGTCTCAATAATGGATAAAAGTTAAGGTGAGGAAGAATGAAAGATGCACTAGCTGCTGGAATTGACAGAGATCTTAGAGATCATCCTAAACTTTTTGGATTGTAGACTTGCCTGAGAATCTGAAGCCACGATCCTCCTCCCAGAAAAATGCATACGCCTTAGTGTGGGCGCACATACCTGCCACAATCACAGAATTTCCATGTTCTTTGGTCTCTTCAAGCTCATTACTATTAGTCCAATCTAAGGGAAAAGTCTGGATCTTGTCTGTTGATTTTCCTTCACTTTATTTCTGAAGTCATCGAACCAAGGTGACATATTGAACTGTGTTGATCTATTTTTACAAGTAACAAGTCTTACCTTAATAGGCTGCTACCACCGTGTCTTCTCTCATCAACTCCCATTTTCCCCTACCCCCATGAGGTAGCCAACCTGAGAGGTCCCAAGGCTTGTGACAGGAAGTAGTTCTGAATAAACCATACAGTGTGGTGTTTCAGGGCGTGGGGCTTGGAGGTGGGCCAGCCTAGGCTCAAGACGTGGCTTTGCTTCAAGTTTGAATTACTGTTCAAATGTTCTAAGCTTCAGTTTTGTCACTGTGATATGGGGGAGAATTATGGAATTGAAACATTGTAAGATTAAATGTGAATGATGTGTACAAAGTACTTGGTGCTTGTGTCCTCCAACAGTGGAGAGCCAGACAGGCTGACACAGAGAACCACAACTTACTGGAGCTAGAAACTCGTGAGAAGAAACCACCCTGAGAATCAGTATCAGGGGAAGAAATCCTGAAGTGTAACCGACAAGTTGCTGGAGGCTCAGTGTGGATGCTCTGGGAGTTAGACTTCCAGGGAGGCCAGCTGAAGGGGGCACATGCTCACACTTTTGTGAGTTTACCATCAGGAGCTTGGCCAGGTTCTCATAGTGAAGATTGGAGAAAAATCCCATTTTGAACCATTTGAAGCACATTAGAGCATTCTGTCCTTCTTTACAAGGCCTGCCCTTTGACCTTAATTCTCTGATGGACCTAAAAAGGGTTGTTGATTTTCAGTTCAGATTCTTACTTGTTAGAGTGACAACTTCTAAGCTCTTTTTTTTTTTTTTAAAGATTTTATTTATTTATTTATTTATTTATTTGACAGAGAGATCACGAGTAGGCAGAGAGAGAGAGGGAAGCAGGCTCCCCGCCGAGCAGAGAGCCCAATGCGGGACTTGATCCCAGGACCCCGGGATCGTGACCCGAGCTGAAGGCAGTGGTTTAACCCACTGAGCCACCCAGGCGCCCACAACTTCTAAGCTCTTAATATGCTGAGCTGGAAATCAGATAACCTGAGCAGGTCTTTTTATGGACATGATTTTACTTCTCTTGGGTAAATATCTAGAAGTGAACTTGCTTAGTGAATATTTTTAGTGTCCTTTTTGTTGGCAGTGTAGAATTGTGACTTTATTTAAATGTTGTATTTTGAAATTCACCAAGTAAATATATATTTGGGCAATAGTTCTTTAAAAACTACATTATCATATCATTGTTTTGCTCTCAGCTTTAAGATGCACTGTGGCAAATTTCATATTGAAAACAGAAGGTCTCACCAAAAAAAAAAAAAATTACTGAAAGTTTTCTTTTCATATAGTTTATCAAGAAACACCTTGCCTGTCCTTGGGTGTTGGGCTAGTCATTAGGGAGGGTTGGAAGATATTCCTTTCTTATCTGCCCCTCCATGTCTCTGTCTTCCAATAAGCATAGAGGAATTTTGGGGTTCTAAGGTCTGCACATAGATTGTGTGGAGTATCAAAGGGGTTGCCAGGAGCAAAGTCTGGACCCATCTAGCACGTCAGTCCAGAGTTGATGACTAGGTCAGTGTCCACCTTAACATGGGATAAGTGTAGCTTCTTGCCTAAGCGCACATAGGGATATTCCTGGGAGCTTGGTAAAGCTCTAGAGAATAACTAAAAACTGATGGGGATGGGAAAGGCCTACTCATCCATGCTTTAGGGATACGATTGAAACCTATCAGCATACCAAGCTGGTAACAAAGGGGAGTTGTGCCTATTATATAACTAGTTACTATAAATGAAACAAATGTAGCAAATTATTTTCATTAGGAAAGTTATCTTTATGTCAACATTATTCACTTTTTTTTTTTTTAAGGCTTTATTTATTTATTTGACAGAGAGAGATAACAAGTAGGCAAAGAGGCAGGCAGAGAGAGAGGAGGAAGCAGGCTCCCCGCTGAGCAGAGAGCCTGATGTGGGGCTCGATCCCAGGACCCTGAGATCATGACCCGAGCTGAAGGCAAAGGCTTAACCCACTGAGCCACCCAGGCGCCCAACATTATTCACTTTAATATCACTTTAGCTTATTTTTATTCTACTAGTTTTATGAGAAGAAGAGGTACACATCTCAGTGTCTTTGGGGATCATTTTGAATATTATTAATGAGAACTTTTATATCTTGCAGTTTAGTTTATAAAATAATTGAAAATTTTAATAAAGGAGAAACAAGTATATTATGTATCATCTGTTAGAACATTTACAACTGAGAATGGTCCCCTGACTTCATGTTTATGACTTACTTGTTACACTATAAGGGCCCAATGACATCATGATATGCTGTTATGAATTAGATTTTCAGAGTAATTTGAGTTGAGAAAAGTGATTGGGGAATTGAATCTTCTTTTGTGTGATAGTATCTTATTAACATTGCAAAAAGTCATATAGCAAGAATCTCAATTCACCTCCCAACTTCGAGAATTCTCTTAGTACTAAGAGTAATAGTAAATACATAAAAGACTTTTTAATTAAATAGAAATTTTTACTTTTCAGTGTTGAATGTTAGCAGTAGGTAGTCAACTGATTCATCAAAAAGTGATTGATAATTTGAGAGAAATAAACTATTAAAAAATAGTGACAGGGCACAGAGGATTTTTAGGGCAGTGAAAATAATATGTATGATATTATAATGATAGATATATGTTATCATGCATCTGTCTAAACCCTATCTAAACACCAGCCTGAACTTAAGCAACGGACTTTGGGTGATGAGGATGTGTCAAGGTAGGTTCATCCTTGGTAAAAACTGTACCATTCTGGCAAGTAATGGTGATAACGGAAGAGGCTAGGCATGTGTGAGGGCAGGAGGTATGGGAGACATTTCTGTACCTCCCTCTCAGTTTTTTTGTAAACCTAAAAACTATTTAAAAAAATAAAGTCTTTAAACAGAAATTGAGAACCTCTCCCCCCACCAAATGACAATAATAACAATTCAAATGAGATCATCATACTTAAAATGAAAAGAATCAAGTTGAACAGTAGTTCTCTGTTGCTACATAACAAATGACCACATACTTAGTAGTTTCAAACAATCCACATTTATGATCTCACAGTTTCTGTGGGTCAGGAATCTGAGCATGTCTTCTTTTGTGTCCTCTGCTTAGGATTTCACAAGGTTTTAGTCAAGGCTACCACTTGCCTATGTTCTCATCTGGAATTCTCCGCTTCCAGGCTCTCTCAGATTGTTCCAGAGTTCATTTATTTACAGCGGTAGGATTCATGGCAATTTGCTTCTTCAAGGCCAGCAGGAGAGAGTCCCTAGCAAGTCAGAATCCAGTACGACATACTGTAATTGTGGGAGTGGCATCTTATCACCTTTGCCATATTTTGTTGGTTAGAAGGTCACAGTTCCCACAGTACTCAAGAGGAGGGGATAATGCAAGGGTATAAGCAGTAGGAGGTAGATATCTGAGGCCATATACAAGTCTGTCTACCCCGCAATAAATGAAGTGTAAAACTTGCAAATAGTATAATTTCCTAGGGCTTGCTATAACAAAGTATGACAAACCTGGTGGCTTAAAACAACAGAAATTTATTCTCTCAAGTTTCTGGAAGCTAACTAAAAATATGAAAGCAAGGTGTCAGCAGGGACATGCTCTCTTTGGAAGCTCCAAGGTGCGATGCTTCTTTGTGTTTTCCTAGATTCTGGTGCTTGCTGAAAATCCTTGGTATCACTTGGCTTGTAGATGCATTGCTCCAAGTTTCCCATCTGTTATCACCTGCATTCTCCTTGTGTATTTCTCTGTGTCTTCCTCTTCTTCTTCTTCTTCTTTTAAATAAGGACACTAGTCATGTTGGATTAATGGACCACTGTACTCAGGTATGATCTAAGTTTAACTTATTACATCTGCAATGAACTTGTTTCCAGATAAGGTCATATTCTGAGATGCTGAGATGGACGTGAAAATTGGGGGAACACTATTCAACTCAGACAATCTCTAAAATTTAGTAGTAGTAGCACCATATGGTAGACCATTTTTGAAATAACTCTAAAGGATTCCCACCTCCTGCTATTCAGCTCTTTTATTATCTTCTCATATTTGGTGTGTGATGGATCTAGTGGCTTTCTTCTAATAAACAGAAGAGGCAAAAGAGATGGGATGTCACTTTGAGATTAAGCTGTAAAAGTCTGTGATTTTAGTTCTGCCTGCAGATCGGGTCTTTGGTGCTTCTTACTTGCTTGCACTGATGAGGCAAGTTGTCATGTTGTGAGCTGTATTATGAAGATGCCCACATGGTAGAGAAGTGAGGGCAGCATCTGGCCCACAATCAGTGAGAAAATAAGGTCCTTAATCCAGCAGCCAGAGAGTGAACACATCCTGCCAACAGCCGATGGTGTAAGCTTGGAAAGAGATCCACTACCAGTGACGTTTTAGGATGACTGTAGACCCAGCTGAGAGGTTGATTGCAGCCTTCCAAGGTCCTTGTGAGAAATCCTAGAGCTAGAGGATCCTGCTAAATTGTACCTAAATTCCTGTCTTACAGAAACAGTGAGGTAATAATGTTGCTTTATGGCATTCAATTTGTTACACTTCAATAGATAACTAATATTCACTATTTCTCCTGTATCATTCTCAGCAAATATTATGAAACCTGAGAACATGCTTTACATTTTCCTTTTATTTAAAAAAAGTCAAGAAAGTACAGTCTCTTGTCGCTTAATGTAGCATAGCTTCTCACAGTGTCACTGTAAACTTTCTGTGGGTGATTTAATCATGTCAGGTGAAATTCTTGCCTCTTATGAACTCTGAAGAAAATCCCAGAGACTTAACCATTAAGGTTTAATTAGAATTTGATAGGATTAATTATATAGTCATATCAACAACATAATTATGCTCTGTGCTTGCTTTTAACTGAAACATTGGTGTTTTTTTCCTGGACATTGGAAATAAAAAAAAATTATTTTGGTTTGACAGTTTAGATTAGTTGGGTATGGTTTTATTATTGTCTTCTGAATGTTCAGCTTCTAATGACATTTGACATGCCATTGTCCTATTTCTGTTTATTGTAAAAGAACTGGAAAAGCTAATTTCCCGTTCTGTATTTTCATTGTTAGTGTAGGAGAAAGCCACTGATTTCTGTACATTGACTTTGTATCCTGCCACGTTACTGAATTGCTGTATGACTTCTAGTAGTTTGGCAGTGGAGTTCTTTGGGTTTTCCATATAAAGTATCATGTCATCTGGGAAGAGAGAGAGTCTGACTTCTTCTTTGCCAATTTGAATAGCTTTTATTTCTCTTTGTTGTCTGGTTGCTGTTGCTAGGACTTCTAATACTATGTTGAACAAGAGTGGTGAGAGGGGGCATCCTTGTCGTGTTCCTGATCTCAAAGGGAAGGCTGTCAGCTTTTCCCCATTAAGGATGATATTCGCTGTGGGTTTTTCCATAGATAGATTTTATGAAGTTGAGGAATGTTCCCTCTATCCCTATACATTGAAGCGTTTCAGTCAGGAACGGATGGTGTATCTTGTCAAATGCTTTTTCTGCATCAATTGAGAGGACCATGTGGTTCTTCTCTCTTCTCTTATTGATTTGTTCTATCACATTGAATGATTTGTGAATGTTGAACCACCCTTGCATCCCAGGGATAAATCCCACCTGGTCATGGTGGATAATCTTTTTAATGTACTGTTGGATAAGCTAATTTTTTTATAAGTCAAGAACAAATGGTTTTTCTGGTTTCCATCCAAAGGCTGCATAAAGCTACAACATAAAGCCTTGGGAAAGGAGAATTGGGTATAAGTGATTCCATTTTGATTCTTTCTAATTAGTCCATTGATATTAATACCTTCGAAAGTAAAGATAGTGGGAGTAAGTCTAGTGGTACACTAGGATGTTGAAAACAATTTAAAAGAAATTGCATTATAATTTTCCATTAATTGAATCATTAGAACTTTCTGTGCTATCAATTTTCCCTTTAAGTAATAAAGCACTAATTGCTTAATTTTGAAAAAAAAATTAACCATTTCTCTGGTCAGTGAACTCAGATTTTTATAAGTAGTTTATTTTGAACATCTCTTTAAATAAGTATGTTGCATTATTAGTTGAACTACCTGGTTTAATATTGAAGTTGGATAGATTCTCAACCCATGGGTTGGGGCCAAATATAAATGGGTTTAGAAGTCCTGTAGACTTGGGAGGAGAAAACTGAGGATGATTTCTTGAATTTATATGGTTAGGATTTGTTAATTCAAAGAATTTTTTTCCTATTTAATTTTTGCAAAGCAATTATTAACATATAATTGTTTTATTATTAAAGCTATTTAATATAGGAAGTGGAACTAAACTGCAGACATTACATAATTCAGAATTGGTTATGCCCATGATATCAGTTATCACATTTTTCATTCTGTTAGAGCCTTCACAAGAGTTCCTATGACCTTTGATGTTACATTTCAATTTTGCACCCATTACAACAAAATAAACAAAATGTCATTTTATTAATATTTATATCTTTAAGACAGAATATTCTGGATATTTTAATTTTAGTAAGATGGAAGTTTCAGGGACACTAAGACACAGAAATAAGCCACTATTACATAGTTTTTGAATTTCTTAATAACTGCCCAAATAGCAGTTACCTATGTTGTTTTGTGTCCAAAGACAGGCCACTTCTACTTGTGTAAGAGGTGGTGGGTTCTATGGTAATGTTGGTGCTGACAGGAATGACTACTGTGTGTGTGTGTGTGTGTGTGTGTGTGTGTGCCCACGTGCACGTGCGTGCTTTATGTTTGGTGTGTTTGGTGTCCACAGCCTCCAGCTGAACCTCTTTTGAGAATTTCTAGAGTGATAATCCAATGAGGGAAGGAGTGTTTTTTCCCACATGTTACTCTCACCTAACCAAATAAGCTCCATCCTAAATTTAACTGAAATCTCAGATCATGACCTAGTAAGATCTGAATATATGAATTACAGAACCATGTATTGATTTGGGTGAGTCAGTGGGATCTCTAAGCAGAAGGTAATTCAAGAGACACCTGGGTGGCTCAGCCAGTTAAGTGGCTGCCTTCATTCAGCTCAGGTCTTGATCCTAAGGTCCTGGGATCCAGCCCCACATCGGGCTCCCTGCACAGCGGGGAGACTGCTTCTCTCTCTGCCTGCTGCTCCTCCTGCTTGTGCTCTCTCCATCTCTGATTAAAAAATAATAATAATAAAATAAAAGGATTAACCTTAAACAAAAAAAGAAGGTAATTCAGACAAAGGGCTGGTATACGCTATTGTAGTCACCGGCTGGCAAAATGGCCCATGATCCTTGCCTCCTAGAATCCACATTCTTATGTAGTTTCTTTCAATATGATTCAGAGCTGGTATGTGTGAATGATAGGTCAGCGGAAGTGATGGTGTGTGACTTCCAAGTCTGGGTCATAGAAGGTATTAAAGCTTCTGCCTTGTTCTTTTGGGTCTCTCATTCAGGGAAAGCCAAGCATGAGGGCCCACAGGCAGGCCTGTGAGGAGGCCCATGTAGAGAACAACTGAAGTCTTCTGCAACTTGCCAGATAAAGGAGCGAGCCCCTTTGGAAGCAGCACTTGCAGCCCTAATCACGCCTTCTACTGACAAAAGCACCTGTTAAAACCTGATTGTACTCTCATCAAAGACCCTGAAATAGAACTATCCAATCAAGCTACTTTAAAATTGCCAACCCACAGAAACCATGAAAGATATTTTTTCTTGCTTTGAGCCACCAAGTTTTGGGATGATTTGTCACAAAGCATTAGGTGCTTACCATAGTAACCTATTCCCCTTCAGTAGGAAAATGCAGATATTTGACTTGAAAAGGTGACCTTTGGTATACCTAGCATATAGCAGGTACTAAGAAAGTATTAATTGGATATGTTAATAAATATAGAAATGGAAACAGTTAAAAATATAGGACTGGAACTTAGCTAAGATTAAAGAAATGAATTAGCATTCTAGTAATCAGGGAAATATTTTTATATTGTTACAGCATTTAGCCTCCTGGCATGGGAGAAGCAACGTAGAAATGTTGAACAACAGGACATGAACTGTAATCTCCCAACATATAGCAGAGATGTTTATTTCCATTATAATATTATAAGAAGAAAATTGTAAGGGCATTTAATCTGTGGCAGATTTAGTGGGATGTGAATTTTATGCATCAACTTGGCGAGGCTATAGTATATGGTTTTTTTAATCAATCCCTAATCTAGGTATTTCTATGAAGGTATTTTTGTATGTGTGGTTAACATGTATAATCAGTTGACTTTTATGTGATGTTGGTAGGCCTCATCCAATTAATTAAAGGCCTTCAGAGCAAAAACTGAGGACTTCTGAAGAAGAATTTCTGCGTCAAGGCTGTAGTATCAACTTCTGCCTGTTTCCAGCCTGTCGGTCTGTGGATTTCAAATTCATGGGCCCCTACAATTGTGTGAGTCAATTCCTTAAAATTTCTTAAAAAGTCAATTCCTTAAAATTTCTTTCTCTCCACACACACACGTGCACACACACAGACACACACGCCCTGTTTTTTCTTTTTCTCTGGAGAACCCTGACTAATATAGACAGTTATTTCCACTGAATATGGATACACTCCCTTACATTTTTCTGTCTTCTTCAATTAGGTGATGCTAAGTGGTCAGATTGGATACTAGCCTGTGAGCAGTAGTGACCTGTGTCGTATTTAGGACAAGCCACTGAGGAGCCAGGATGTTTTCTCCTTCTTTCCCTTCTAGACTGGAAGTATCTTAGACACTATCTGCCACTTAAAATACCATTGCCATTAAAAAAAAAAAAACAAAAAAAAGACAGCCCAACTAGTAGTGGACTGTGATATGAACAAAATAAAATCTTTGTTATGTTAAGTAACTGAGATTTCAAATTTCATTATTTTACCAGTTTATCCTATCTTGAATAATACATTATCTAAATGGAAAAGAATCAGGTCATGGGCTTATTAATCAGAGGTCTTCTGGTTGTATGCAAATGAAAAGCCATCTCAATCCATTTTTAAAAATAGAATGGTTTATATAAATTGAGTGGTCCAAGAGCAGATTTTGTATTTATTCACAGCTGAATCCAGAGAGTCAAAAAACTGTCATCAAGATTTGTGTCTCATTCTTTTTTTTTTTTTTTTTTAAAGATCCTTTCCATTTTTTTGAAAATTGGGGTTAAAAAGTAGGCGGAGAGGCAGGCAGAGAGAGAGGGGGAAGCAGGCTCCCCGCCGAGCAGAGAGCCTGATGCGGGGCTCGATCCCAGGACCCTGAGATCATGACCTGAGCCGAAGGCAGAGGCTTTAACCCACTGAGCCACCCAGACGCCCCTTTGTGTTTCATTCTTAATTTGTATTTTTCCCTTTTTTTTTTTTTTTCTTTGCACCAACAAAAGCCATAGGGAATGATTCTGATTCACTTGACTGGGTTGGTCCCTCACTCTGAGCTATTCACTGCAGAGGAGTCATGGACTAAACTCCTGGGTCAACTTTGTTCAGAAGCCTATTCTTAGAGATGGGGCAGTTGGGGGACTGGTAAGATCAGCCCCACTCACATCACAAAGACTGGACCTGGGTTAGGGGAGATGATGCAAAGGAAAATTAGGCTGCTCTGATCAGAAGTCCAAAGAGAGTCAGGTGGGCAAAACCAATAAATTTCTACCTCAGGGCAGTAGAAGTTTATATGTCTTTTATATCAGGAGAAATGAAACTGGATTGCCTATATAGAATCAGATGCATGGAGCACTGGGTGTGGTGCATAAACAATGAATCTTGGAGCCCTGAAAAAATAAAATTAAAAAAAAAAGAAATAGATACATTTGTTGAACATGCTTTTTAAAACTGAAATGTTGTGGTGAGTGAATGGTATGCTGGCTATGCAACTGACACTTGGAAGAGTAGCTGTTTCAATGTAGTAATTCATGGAACTGGAAGAGGAGCTATTGCAATGTAGTAATTCATTTTAATCAAAGATAAAAGAAAGAACTTGCCACATCAAGAGCGTGTGTATCAATAATACATCTATCAATGTACAGAAGATGTCACATATGATTGAAAGCAATTGAAGTGATATTACATCTCTCAAGAAATAAAAGCCAAGGGCAGGTTATTCCATATTGAAATCATAATCATAATTATTCATTATTTAGATAGTACTGACACGTTGAGAACTTGTTCAGAGAACAATTAACAAGCTGACTATTCAGCCACATTCTAATCTATTTTATATAATCTGAATCAAATTAGTCAAATGTAAAAACTGATTCAAGTAGAAGCCTTCTTGTTTCTTATTTCTCAATTATGGTATTTATACGAAAAAGTTGCTAAGCGGTGATAAAACACACATAGGGATGTGTGTCTGTGTGGGTCCATTATGGACCTTGTTTTGTGATATATATTTCCATAACTAATAAACTTAGATAAAACTAAGTATGAGCAGAATTATAAATCTTTTATTTATGTAATAGTGCACTGGATATTTGCTAAAGATTTAAAAATTTTGTAAGAAATGATATTTCTCATTTAAAAGGTTTAGAGAATCATTTAATCTCCAACTTGGGTTGGTTGGATAGCATTAAGAAGCAAAAAATATTCAAGTAACCCTATTCCCCCTCTCTTTTCCTTTACTTTTTTTAAAAAGAAAAAGTATTGACTGCAAGATGGAGAGAACAGTAAAATTTGGAACATGCTAATTTCCTGCCAAATTTCAGGAATCCGTTTCTGATTTTTAATGGGCGTAACAAAACTGGAATTGGTGAGATCAAAGTCTCATAGGAGTTTAGAAACTGACAGAAATTCGGTAATATTGCGATATATAACACATATAGACATATAAAGACAAATACTGTAAATAAAAGTTTAAAAAGCACCTGCTTTTAATACAAACCACAGGTCAAAACTGTGAAGGCACCTCTAGATAATTATTTTCCTGAATCTCCTTCTTCAAGAAACTTGCCGGGATATTTTGATCTTTTGTCGCAGTCTTTCCTAAGTTTCTGACCCAGGCTCACTGAACCTCTATTCAGAGTATGTTGACACGACACGGTACCTACCACGTCCTGGGCACATTACCCACATTTCTCAGAGAAGTGAGGAGAATTCAGTTCGGCCTGACTCTAGATTCCATCTGCAGGTTCTCAGTCTGCCATGGTGCCTTGCCTGTCACACACGATATGGGTTGTTACGGTTGTGCCCCTCTGTTCTGGATGATTCTCTGTTCACTCCTTCCTAATAAGCATCGGGGTCACCTGATCTCTCGTCCCTTACCTAGTTTTAAAATTGTGACGGGAGGGGCGCCTGGGTGGCTCAGTGGGTTAAAGCCTCTGCCTTCCGCTCGGGTCATGATCTCAGGGTCCTGGGATCGAGTCCCGCATTGGGCTCTCTGCTCAGCGGGGAGCCTGCTTCCCCCCTCTCTCTCTCTGCCTGCCTCTCTGCCTACTTGTGATTTCTCTCTCCCTGTCAAATAAATAAATAAAATCTTTAAAAAAAAATTGTGACAGGAATCATGCTTCTTAATACTGAATCACCTTGGCCCTGAAGTCTCATAGGAAGCAAAGGGTTCATGTTAGTATTTTCGCTCTCTTACACTAGCTGTGCGATCTTGGACAAATGCCTTAATCTGTTAGTGCCTCAATCCTTTCTTCATTCCTCTCATTTACCCATGAGATCCTCTGACCTCTTAGCTGAACTTTGTGGAATTTCTAGTGATGCCAATGAATTTGACCTTATGTTAAATTATCTTGTTTTTTTTTTCTCTCTTTTTTAAAAATAATTCTCATGTATTAGGTATGATTTTGACTTTCAATTGGGGGTGGGAGAACAATAGACAACATTTTTTTTTACAAGCAGAATGTGGACTGGAGACCCTTACTTTTAGTGTAATCTTTTGTGTGTGGGGGTGGGGGTTTAGATTATGACTTTTCTTTAGAGTTGTGTGAACACTCAAGTGTGTGAAAAATGGGAGAAGATCCTGGTCCTACATCCATTGTGTTGGTTGTCTTTCAGTATTCCTCTTATCAAGTGATGCTGTTGGGAAGAGTGGCTTCCTTACCATTTTTGAGGCACCACTGCTCTGGAAGGACTCAGGTGGCTTCACAGTGCTGACCTCGGACTTCATGGCAGACACTGTTCTCTGTGAAGAAGAGTCTTGTGTCTTTGAAGCCAGGATTCCACAGATGTCCAAAAGCTTTCTCACCTTTTTTGTCCCTGGCACTGGGCACACAGGTATATGAACATGCACCCCATATGAAAACCATAAAGTCCTCCAATTTCTTCATTAGTCTCCCAGGAGCCATTTTCTAAAATTACTCCAAGCACAACCTCTTTCCCCCTCTCCCTGCTGGGATGACCCAACATAGTAACCACAGGTGCTTTGAGCCCATAACAAAAGCCTAAAAATTCTTGATGCCAGACAACCTCTTTCTGCCTCTGAAACCCAAAGCTGTTAACATGCCCTAGAAACAAAGCAAATCAGAATACAATGTGGGAAGTTCCCATTTCTAAGGGTTTGGGTAACAGTAATGATATTAAAATTGCATTTCTTTAGAGAGTCTCATACAGGAGAGGGGATAAGACAGGAGTTATTATCTCAACAAATTATCCAGCAACATTGTTCTTCATGTGTATTTTAAAAGGATGTCAAAAAATCTAAAAGTGGGGACGGTGAATGCTTACCTTTCACAGCCACCGCTTTCTGCCTCACCCACCACAGAGAGAGTTAATTACTCAGTTCTGTCAAAGGTCTACATTCGTTTGTTAATTCTCAATGTAATGGATAAGACAGCCAGTACTAATGAATTTGATTCCGAAATTGAAATTAGAATATGCTTACCATCTGTTCCCTAAATATTATATAATGTGGAAAATTCTGAAATGTAGTGATGGTGCCAAAGGAGTGGGGCAGAGGGGAAAGAGGAAGGGATGCCTGATCAAAATTTTATGTTTCAGAAAGGTCCTGGGGAACATGTGCCCACTTTAAACCCAGAATTTGCTCTGCAGCCTTTGTTCTGAGCACTTTCGTATTGTGAGTCCATCCAAGAAAAAGTGTTGGGAGATAGATATATTCTAAAGAAACATTTAAAAATCTTGCAAATTCCTTGGTCAAAAATTAAATTTCTAGAGAAGAAGCTGGAAAAAATACTTTTGGTGGTCTACCTATTGAGACCAAATCAGCACCATAGAGTTAATAAAACAATTTAAAGAAAATAGAGAAGAGTTGGATGTTCCTAAAGCCTGCTACCTTCCACATAGGATAGCATCATGGACCCTTCTCTAAAATGGAAACCTATGTGATGAACAGAGCAGTGAACTAATGTGAATGGCCTAGTGTATTAGGGTTCTCCAGAGAAACAGAAGCAATAGGAGATAAAGACATACATAAGCATCCCTGCGATTTTTGGCTTTTCTTCCATTTATTTATTTTAAGGAATCGGCTTGCTAGAATTTAGAGGCTGAGAAGTCCTAAGACTGCAGGGTGAGTTAGCAAGTTGGAGACCCAGGAGACCTTGATGGTGTAGTTCAGGTGTGAAGCTGTCAGGCTTAGACCGGAAGAGCCAAAGTTTGGGTCTGAAGGCGGGAACAAGTTGATGTCCCAGCGGGAAGGTACTTAGGGAGGAGGAACTCTCACTTCCTGGAGGCGGGTCTTTGTTGTTGTTCTCAGGCCTTCAACAGCTTCCAGGAGGCTGGTCCAGCCCCATTAGAGAGGGCAATCTGGTTTACTCAGATTATCAACTTAAATGGTAGTCTTACCCAAAACACCCTCACAGGAACACCCAAATAACTGGGTACCCTGTGGCCCAGTCAATTTGATACATAAAGTTAGCCATCCTACCTGGGAACTCTTTTACCTGAATGAAAAGAGCTCATGAACTAAAGACAAAGGGATTTTTATCCTTCGGGTCTAGTTTTTTAAAACATCATGCAGATTGCCACTCATTTTTTATTCGTATCTGTCTATTTATCTAGATGTCTAGCTTCCCTAAAAAGATTTTACTTATTTTTTAAAAAGATTTTATTTATTTATTTATTTATTTATTTATTTATTTATTCTAGACAGAGGAAGAGAGAGGGAGTGCAGGGGGAGGAGCAGAGGGAGAGGGAGAAGCAGACTTCTCGCGGAGCACAGAGCCCTAGGTGAGGTTCAGTCCCAGGACCCTGAGATCATGAGCCCTGCGGAAATCAAGAGTCAGAAGCTTTCACAGATGGAGCCTTGCAGGTGCCCCTCTCTGAGCAGATTTTAGTAGACTCTCCAGATTCACTAGCCTTACAATTACAATTACCGTTCAGGCTGTTACACAGATAACTGATGCTCGTTAAATAAAAGCATGGTCAATTCCAGTTCAGATGATGACAGTATCTAACCTAATTCCAAGAGGCAAGCCTACCCAAAGACTAACAGCACTGCTGCATTATTCATATGTTTGCAGTTTACTTACTTTAAGGTCTCATGTCCATCTAATTTGTGTTATTTATTTATTTAAAAATTTTATTTATTTATTTGACAGAGAGAGATCACAAGGAAGCAGAGAGATAGGGGGAAGCAGGCTCCTTGCCGAGCAGAGAGCCTGATGCGGGACTCAATCCCAGGGCTCTGAGATCATGACCTGAGCTGAAGGCAGAAGCTTAACCCACTGAGCCACCCGGGTGCCCGTAATTTGTGTTATTTAATGTGTATAAGAAATCCACATAGAGGTACACTTATACACACACTTAAACCATGCAATGAATTTTAAAGTAAAATTCCCCTGCAGAATTTTCCGTGTATCTATCTTACTCCTTTATGCCCATTTTCCTTTTTCTGCAATTTATCTAAATGGCGTTTGACAACTAATTTCAGATACTTGGTAAGCATTCCTAAGATTTTTGGCTATCCTTTCCTCTATTTTCTAATGTAAAAGACAAGCAGCTGAGAGAAAACAGAACCAAGTTTGCCTGGCCCTGATAAAAATTTCAACTATTTCTATTCCACAGCTACCAACCAGACTTACTGTTAGAAAAATATTAACCTTAGCCACAATCTCAATTTTATCATACCAGCAAACGTTGGAAACTCTGAAATCAAAACTAATTACACCAAGAGTTAAATCTAATTTAGTGGGCATGTGAATTTATAAAATAACAAAGTCACAGGATAATCCTCACTTCTCTGATTCTTTTCTGGAAAATGCATTATAAACACACTGTATTTTCCCACAGGAACCTAAAATTGCGAATGCATTCCTGCTCAGTTACTCACCATCAAATAAGTCATGGTTGTGACTAGCGACACATGATAAAAGCAAAGATGAAATGATAAACCTGTAATAAACTAATTAATAAAATTATTTTAGAAGTGCTATAGGATTGGGAAAATGTTTTTTCAATATTTTCTGAGATTTTTACTAAAAAAAATTCTCTAAAATGTTGGCAACTAATTTAAAATATTAAAAACAAAAACAAAAACAAATAAAAACCCAGCCATAAACAACACTCTGGCGGTCACAGAAAACATGGATACTGGCCAGATAGGGCATCAGTCCTTGCAGTTCAAACCTGGACTTGAACAAACAAACTGATACCCAGAGAAGTTAAATAACTTGTCCTAGAACACACAGCAAATTAGAATAAGAGTTGGGACTAAAAATCAGTCCTTGTGAATTTAGCTAATGTTCTCTCTACGTCAGAGAAGGAACAGTTGGAGATGCATTTTTAAAAATGGGCAAGATTGTGGGAAGAGAGAGGGCATTCTGCCCCAAGTATCCTGCTATCAGTGGAAGCAGCCAGTTCCCAGTGTGAGCAGGAAGGTAGTCCTGACTGCGAACAGGAACTGCCTTCCGAGCTCTCTCTTCCACAGGGCAGGGGCAGGCAGGATAAAGGCAATGAATTCCTTTCTCTGCTCGGGACTCCTGTCATGTGGCCTTTTAAATTCATTTATTTAAACGTCTTTGTTTAATGGCTGCTATATTGTATATTCCTATGGGAAATATAAATGTAACAACATGTTTTCTGACATCCAGAAATGGAAAAAAAATTTAAAAAGTAAAGCTAACATACATTTGACATAGATAAAATGAAGATGCTAACTACACAGTCACAAAACAGTTCAATAGTAAGGTTGATTGCCTTGGAATTGATCTCGGCTCAGGGACTGATTGGAATGAGCCAGGCAGCTTAAACGGTACCTGGGGAAGTTTTACTGAAGACTTGTTTCTGATCAATTTTCTTGTAGCAAGCAGAAACACTTAAAATTATGCTGTTAACCTTACTCTATGCTCAATGTTATGTTTACCTTCTTTTTAAATATTTATTTTTTATTTTTTATTAGCATATACTGTGTTATTAGCCCCAGGGGTACAGGTCTGTGAATCACCAGGTTTACACACTTCACAGCACTCACCAAAGCACATACCCTCCCAATGTCCATAATTATGTTTACCCTCTTAAAATTTAGACCTTGCAGCATTTAAATATGTGAAGGCATCATTAAGTAGTTCAGAGGTTGAAGAGAGGTCCCTTCTTACTCATCTCTTTGTTCTATCTTTAGGTCTCTTGTTTTCTATATCAACTTTACACATAAGGGACAGCTTTAAAAGAAAAGCAAATTCAAGATGGATTTATTCAAGAAGAGGCAGGTAGGTCCCTAAGTCATTTACAGACTGCTGGCCAACATAGACTTTCTTTAGCTGGGAGGTCTGCCTCCTTTTGCCTACCCTTTCAACCTGGGAAAGTGTTGTTAGATGAACCTTCTATGGACGTCATAGACTAAGCAGGTAAAGGTGCTAAGAAATGAAGTTCAGGTGTCAATCAGGCAGACCTGAATGAGCAAGAATACCTAAAATACTAAACAAACAAACAAAAATTATGCCTGGTACTATTTCCTAGTTGACAACTAAAATTATTCAGATTTCCTGCTACATACTCCAAACAGGGTCTATTTTTAACCAAAAAAAAAAAAAAAAAAAGCAAAACTTTTAACAGGTTTCCTTTAACAGGAAGATTTTTTTTTTCTATATTTAACAGTTTTCTACTATAATACATCATATTTCATAATTACTGAGTTTGGGCTACTATCTACTCAAGTGTTGGTGTTTTAGATAAACATGGACATATAGTAACTTTTTTTGATGAATGACTAATAATTTCATTTATATTCTTTTGATATTTGAGGAATATCTACTTTCTCTAATGCAGATCTTAGGTTTGCTTATGAATTAACAATATGCCATATCCTATGATATATGTATAACCCTGAAATGTTCTCCTTTGGTGATCTTTTCTCTGTTTGATCTTCCAATACAACATAGTGATTTGGATCCTGGCTCTGCCACTTGCTATCTGTGTGACCTTAGACCAGGTACTTAACCTCCATGGGCCTCAGTTTCTTCAGCTGAAAATGGAAATGATAGCAATAACATCTTCTTATAAATTATGAATTCACATTATAAAATATATAATGAATTAACATTATAAAACATATAAGCAGTGCCAGACACATAGTAAGTGCTACATACATGTTTGTAAATGAGTAAAATACTTTTCTATCATCTAAATATATATGTAAATATCTATGCAACACGAGATTGCTTTCAACTTAGAGATTAACTTCTTTTCTTCTCTGGTCCTCCTTTGTCTTCTTCTCCCTCTTCTACTAGGCTTTAGAAGAACAAAACAAGACATCGCCAGGAAAGACTGACTTTGTGTATGCCACCTTTTCAAACCTGAGATTACAAATTGTAGCATACTTTGGAAGCAAGTAATAGAAAATTCGATTCCATCCCACTGGTTTAAATTGCCTCACAAAGTCATGCACAAAAGCAGAATGGGTGTCAGGGTTGGCTTAACTTAGTGAGTATAACTTTTCTCTTCTTTTTTCTTTTTTTCATTTTCCTTGACTTTGTTCCTTTTAGTACAATGGGTTTTCTTTAGGCTGACTTGCCTCATGGTGGCAAAATGCCTTTTGGAGGCTCAAGGCTCCTTATAATGGGGCATATAGAAGATGAGGGATAGTCTATTTTGCTTTTAAACCAAAGAAGTTTCTTGACAGAAACATCCAGAAAAAATTCCTTTATGACTTCCTGGTCCATATTAGGTTACAAGCTAATTCCTGAATCAATTTTTGAGGCTAGGGGACTAGCGTGAACTAATTAGATTAAATGAACTGACCTTTACTATGGAGGATGGGATTACTTTTAAATACATGAGGCCCAGTTCCAGTGCTAAGGTCCATCAGCTTCCTTTTAAACCATTGGTAATGGTGTGAGGAGTAGATGCCTGAACGAGAGTGGAATTGTGTTAGAAAGATGGAGGAGGAAGAGATACTAGTAGACAACCATTGACGTCTACTACATAGATTATGTTCCCAAAGCAGGAGACTGGAAATGCATCATTGTCAGTAGTAGATGTCTAAATGAGGAAGCAGTTATGTCCAGGCACCTTCAAATTCCACAAATCATTTTTTTAATTATATACGTCATTTTTAGGATTTTTGTGGTTATTAAGACCACACATAATCAAGACTTCATAAGCAACCTTGTCTGTCCATGGTACTGACTTGGGCACCAGGGTCACACAAATCTAACTGCATCTTCTGGGCTTATTATTATTTTTTTAATTAACATAGTATTAAATGTGTTTCTTTGTATTTTGAAATAATTTTAAGTTTGTAGGAAATTTGCAGGAGTAGTGTAATAAGCTTTTTTCTCTGAACCATTTGAAAGTAAGTTACTGAGATGATGCCTGTTACACACCAGTACTTAATGTGTAATTCCAAAGGCAAGGATGTATTACTACCCAAATATCATATAATCATCAGAGTCAGGAAACTAATATTCCCGCATTACTTCTAGCTTGTTGTTGATCCCATTCATGTTTTTTCAGTTGTCCCAATAGGATGATTTATAGCAAAAATATCCAGTTTAAGGATCTTTTCTTAGTTGTTGTTTCTCTTCAGTTTCCTTCAGCCCTGAATCTCAGTCATTCATGACCTTTATGGGCCAGTTATTTGATAAAATACCCTCAATTTGGTTATGTCTTATGTTTCCTCTGATTTGATTCAGATTATGTATATGTGGCAGGAATGTCCCAGAATCACGGAAGTGACAGTGCATTCTTTTCATTCTGTCCTATCAGGTGGTCTTTGATTTTAATTTGTTCCATTATTGGTGATGTTTACTTTGACTCCTTGATTGAAGTGTGTCTGTCAGGTTTCTTCACTATTAGCTTACTCAGTTCTCTTTATAATTAACAGGAATTGAGAAGAGTTTGTGTGCAGTAGACTAGACTTCAGGGCAAGCTTAATGTAAGTTTTTGTTTTTTTTTTGTAATTTCTTTGATTCTTTTAATATACAATTATGTAAATATCCCATTCTCTGTCAAACTTTCACCCATTTGTTTCAGTATCCATTGATACATTTTGGCTAAATTCATTGTGTTATAATGGTGACGGTTGTCATATATTTGATTTTTCTAATTTAAGCATTCTTCTATATTTATTAGTTCCCCTTTTAGTGTAAGATTCTTATTTACTTGTTTATCTCTTTATGTTGATATGGCCTCACAAATTCATATATTATAAAATGGACTGTAATGTAATGTGTTAATTTTGATGCTCACATTGTTCTTTATATGGTTAATTGAAGTTCCGTCATTCTGGCTTCTGTGTCAGTTTGGCACATCCTTTTCATTCATTAAGTACTTCATTACTTTCCAACATGAAAGGATGTTCCAGACCCATTTGGTACTTTCCAATTCCAGCCCCAGAATTCGACATTTCTCTAGTGGGCCCTGCTTCTTTTAATGGAGAATGGTATATAGAAACCAAGATTTGGGTGCGGATTATGCTCATTCTTATAGGGTGACCCTCTCCCCAGGATCTCTCAGTAGTCAGAGGTAGAGAAAATATTTGAGTTCAGTACTCTGTGTCTCAATTCAGTGTACCCCAAATCTAATTTTAGCTTTGTTGGAGGGATACTGGTCTTAATCGTGCAGGAGATATTGGATTACACACAAAATGCTTCCATGAAATGTCCAACAGTATTAGTTTCTGATGGTTGCTATAACAAATTACTAGAAACTTGGTGGTTTAAAGGAACACAGATGTGTTCTAATGCTATAATAAAGGTCAGAAGTCTGAAATCAGTTTCACTGGACTGACGTCAAGATGTTGTGAGGACTGATTTCTTCTTGCAGCTGTGGGACAGAGTTTGTTGCCATTTTCCAGAGGCCATCTATATTTCCTGACTGATAGATCCTTCCTCTGTCTTCAAAGCTCATTCCTCTAATTTCTGCTTTTCTCTCCCAGTCTTTGCAATTGGCTTTCTCTTTCTCTCTCTCTTTTTAAAGATTTTATTTATTTGTTTGACAGAGATCACAAGTAGGCAGAGAGGCAGACAGGCGGGGGGGTGGGGAGCAGGCTCCCTGCTGAGCAGAGAGCTCGATGCATGTGATGCGGGGCTCAATCCCAGGACCCTGAGAGCATGACCTGGGCCAAAAGCAGAGGCTTAACCCACTGAGCCACCCAGGCGACCCACTTTCTCTTTGACTCTGCCTCCCACTTCACTCTTTTTAGAACTCTTATGATTATCCTGGTTATCCAGATAACTGCCTCATCTCAAAATTCTTAATTTAATTCCACCTCAAATTCCCTTTTGCCATGTAGAGGGACATAGTCATAAGTTCCAGGAATTATGACATGAACATTTTTGGAGCCACCACCCCACCAATACTCAGCTAGTCTCTTTGCATTTTCTAACTATTTGTTTAGCATAAATTTCACTTCTGAATTGTATTAAATAGGACACTTGGATTTCCAAGTGTATAAAAGAACAACAATTTGGTATGGGGAAAAAAAGGGGGACTTTATTGGCTCTCATAAAGGAAAGTTTCAAGCCTATGTTCTACCCTGATAAATCCAAGGCGTCCCAGATGTTGGTAGCATCTTTCTCTCTGTCCTTCATCTCTGCTTCCCCTTGTGTTTCTTCTCAGCCTGGCTCTCATCTCCTATTGGCAAGAGGGCCTCTAGTGGCTCCAGGATTTATTCTTCCATTTTGGAACTCCAGGACATAGGGAGATTCCCCCCCACCCCGTAGTGTCAATAAAATCTAATTAGTGAGTTTCATTGATTTAGCTTTAATGGGACTCTGTAAATCAAAATGTTAGCTGTTGTTAGTGAAACCACAACCATTTTATGTATTTTTAGTTTATTTACCACTTGACGTATTATTAATTTGCTTATTCGTTTGTTTTTCCTCAACTTCTACCTCCCTCCTCCTTTTTTACTTCCTTTCCTTTTAAATATTATTTCAAAAAGAATCAGATAGTATTCTATGATTCTTGTTGTCTCTTAACTTTTTTTTACTTGTTTTTTGAGACAAAAATAATTTAGTAAGGAAATACAATCTTAAGATTTTTTTGTGGTTGATAACTTTATTATTTCACAATTAATAATGGACTAACTTAATAATTACTACATTTAATAAATTTGTTTTTCTTAAAATGTTTTTTATAATAATGAATTTAAATTGTTTAAAGTTCCTTTCTTATGTGTTGGTGAGCCCAAGATGAGAACAGAATGCATAGTGTTAAAGATAATTAGATACATAAAATACATATTTACATTGAAGAGGTTAAAATCTGCATATGCTCTTAGCATTCTCTGTGGTGTTGATTTTTTTCGTTTGTTTTATGTTGCTGTTTTCTTTTGTTTCTATAATTGAAAGTTTTATGAAGTGTAAAGAGATTTGGGCCGTTTACTGATCTGAATAGGTAATTTATGCTGTCTCTACTGGTAGCTCTTTTTCAAAATTTTCTAGTGCCACATATCCTATTTATTTCCAAGAATAAGCCCATGTCAAATTCAAACAAAACCAAGTTTACTTGAATATTAAGATACACTTAAAAAAAATGGAAGTTTTTATAAGGTAAGCTTTACCAACTTCTAATATATTTTTTAAAATTTCAAACTCTTATTGTACTTTTAGTTGGAACTAGACCGTATAAGTGTTTTAATGCCTCTTTCATCAGAATTTATACTCCTTTGAGGGAGAAAGAAGGAGAAATGGGCACAAAAATGGAGTTTGACCAGTACTTTTAGACTGATTGGTATTCACATTATAAAGCTGGACTCTATTACTTAACAACGCCTCTTTAATTGAAGCACCATAATAAGAACTTGTCTTTTTCATATTGTGGATATATCAGTTGCTATTTTACAGACTATGATTGTCAAATACTTGTAGCCTATAGATGCTATTATATTTTGCTTAATAAAAATAATTGTTTTGGTTTAGTGTAGAAACATTATGTTGAGAGAGTGGGACACAGAGAGAGTGTACAATCATGGAGCAATGTATTTTCTATCTCCAGTATTTTTAAAAACCTTTCTATGGAGTCAATTCTCTTATTGCCCTATGAATAAACTTAAAGCTAGTTTCATGACTTTTCAGGTTACTTTTAGGTCCTTTTAGTCCCACAGACAATCTCAGGTCATTTGAAAATTTATTTTCATGAAATAGAATTTTCAAGTTCACTGATGCTAAAGATTCTCCCCTTCCCTAGGTTGCGAGACCAGCTGTGGAAAGAGGTGGCTAATTAGCTTCTTTCTTTTATATCTTCAGAGAGTGCTTCTTCTTTTTTCTCACTCTGGAGACTGCCTCTCTGCTCCTCCTTTAGAGCTGAAAGAGGTGTGGAGAGGGGAAATACATTTATTGACACTACTTGTCTGGCACTGATATTTGTTAGTTTCCTCTAGCCACGTCAGGTGTATAATGTCAAGTTTTACTGGCAAAGTGTTTTTGTGTGTTCTCTGGAGAGCACCACACCTTCCTTCCTCCATTGTTGGAGGTCTCACATCTATATTTCCTTGATGCTAGTGAGTACATTTTCTGGCTGACTGTTTATAGTTTCTCTGTCAGCTCTTAGGAATCTAGGTTTACTCTCTGCTGGGTTATCTCATGTGCGAAGGCAGTCATGGGCAGGACAACACCCAGGCCATTTGTTTCTTTTGTCAGGGATACATCAAATTCACTGGAACAATCTCTCTTGACTCTGCCTTCACAGCGAAGTCAGCCATGTTCTGCCATCAAGCAGATTTATCAAGTGTGGTTCTGATGTCAGGCAGTTGTGATCCCCAGACTCCAGAAAAAATTTGTCAAGCTTTCTGACTAGGTCATCAGTCCCCCTTTCCATAGTATACCTTCCAAAGTAGCGATAAGAAATTTGTAGGAGAGGAGAAAGATGAATTTTACCTATATAAACTATAAGTAAATATTTTTGTATCAAGTAGTTGGCTCAAGTTCCAAGGCATTTGCAAAATGATTGCTTGATCAAATTCATTCAGCTCAACAATTAGCTCTTATTGGTACTGTAGTTTCATTCATCAACAGTTTGTAAATAACAACAGCTGGTTTATAAATATTATGCAAATCATAAAATGCTCACTTATTATCAATAGTTTGTTAATGGACTACTAAGAAGCCAGGAAAAATATTGTCATTTCAACAATTACTTCCTTAAAAGGGACAAATTATAAATTATAGGCATACAAGTATTAATATATACTTGACTCCAAAATCAAGACAATAGCTTTTTCTTTAAAAAAAAATATATATATATATATATGTGTGTGTATAAAATATATATATATAAATATATATATGTGTATAAAATATATATATATAAATATATATATATATAAATATATATATATATATTCTTAGTTTGGTATGCTGTGAGATTTATACATTATTTCTAGAATTTATCATTTTGCATCATTTACATGTACATTCTTTTAATGTCAGCCATTCTTCCTGTAGAAATTTATCCTTAAAAGATTGATAAGTTGGGGCGCCTGGGTGGCTCAGTGGGTTAAAGCCTTTGCTTTCGGCTCAGGTCATGATCTCAGGGTCCTGGGATCGAGCCCCACATCAGGCTCTCTGCTCAGCAGGGAGCCTGCTTCCTCCTCTCTCTCTCTGCCTGCCTCTCTGACTACTCGTGATCTCTCTCTGTCAAATAAATAAATAAAATCTTTAAAAAAAAAAGATTGATAAGTATGTTGTGTGTTTATGTGTATGTCATTTACTACTTTTTTTTTTAGTATAGAAAATCAGAAAATAGTAATGGTAGATAGAAATGGTACATATTAATAGTAATATCTATTACTAGTAGATATTAATAATGGTAGATATTAATAGTAATGGTAAATAGAAAATGGTAGATGTTGGTTAAGTCAATCAGGATAAGTATATGTAATATTTTGCAGCCACTAATAATTGATGTATATCCTTATTTATTCACACTTAAATAATTTCCCAAAATATTGTTAATTGGGGAAATACCCTACAACCTGACGTGGATTGTATTATTCCATTATTGTAACAAAGAAGATAAATATTTTTATATATGTCTGGGGAATTCTGGAAGGCTATGCATTAGATTTTTGTAGTGGTTATTTCCAGTGGTGAGATTCATATATTCATATATATTTCTTTAAGTGGGCCTGAGCATTATACTAGAAACTGGGGATACAAAGGAGAAAAATGTTGAAATTTTGCCCTCATACAGCTTCTGTTCTATACACTAAATGAATAAATATAAACTAAATAAAGTTAGTATAGACTCAAAGAATATTTTATGTAGGCAATAGCTGTATCTCATAAATTGTGATATATTTTAATTTTCATTTATTTCAAAATAGTTTATTGTTTCCCCTTTGAATATTCTTTGACCCAAGATTTATTTAGAACAGTGCTACTTAATTTCTTAATAACTGGAGACTTTCAGTTATGTTTCTGTTTTTGTTTTTGTTTTTCTAAGATTTTATTTATTTATTTGTCAGAGAGAGAGCGCGCGCGAGCGGGAGAACACAAGCAGGCAGAGCTGCAGGCAGAGGCAGAGGCAGAGAGAGAAGCAGGCTCCCCACTGAGCAAGGAGCCTGATGCGGGACTCGATCCCAGGACCCTGGGATCATGACCTGAGCTGAAGGCAGCGGCTTAACCAACTGAGCCACCCAGGCGTCCCGTGTTTCTGTTTTTGAACTGAATTCATTTAAATTGAATCCCACTGTTGTTATAAAACATACTTTGTATAACTTCATTTACAGCTTTTTAAGATGAGTAGTACATTGGAATTAGTCTTACTGATTCAGCCTATTTCCCCCTTAAAACCTTCCTTAACTATTTTGGCTTTCCTGATAGCCTGCTTTCTTCTCTTAAATCATCAATAAATATTTATTTTTTTCCCAGTGCACATTCTTCCAAGTTAATGGGTGTACGTCCCATTGGGGGAAGGACTGGGAGAATCATCATGGTATATAATGCAGGACTTTATTTCTAGGAGTCTGGCTGTCTTTTTAGGCCACTGGTTTCCATTCTAGACCTGCAAATCAGCTCAGGTCCAGGAACTGAGCAAAGGATTGTACATTCTTATTGGAGTGGTCACCTTCAGTATAATGTCTTGCTCCCCTGGCCTCCTGGTTACATGTTAAGTAGCACCTAGGTTGGCTGCCTATCAATTCTGCTCGTTGAGGTTCCAAGTTCTCTAAAACTGACTCAACTTATTGCAGGTCCAGAGGCCTCGGTTGCCTCTCTGACTTTGCTGGTCCTCCTAGTAATTGTAGCTGCTTGAACATCATGCTGCCTGTCCTCAACTACTTCAGGATCCCTTTATCTCTGAAGATAGTAACGAGCCCAGTTCTGTGAATGCATTTCTTGCCATCATACTTGGTGTGCCAAGGAGAACTACCACTGAATTTCTCAGTGGTGCTTGTTGCCTCTCTCCACCACATGTCCTGATGGCCTTTGTGAATGGTTAGTATTCTGGGTTATGGAACATAATCCTGTAATCCTTTTTCTGGCCTCCCATATTATTCCTCTTTTGCCAGTTTCTCTATTCCTTTGTCTACTTTCTGCTGTAAGAAATCAAGCATTTCTACTTTGGTGACATCATCTTTTTCCAGTCCTCTAAGAGCCATCTGAGCCGTGAATTGGCCATTTCCTGGAAGTTATAAGGTACTAAATCCCATGTCCCAAGAAAATGCCCCCAAATCAGTGAATTCTTGCTTTTCCAGTCTTATATACCTTCCTGGCTTGATCAAGTGCCTTCAAATATCAATCTAGAAGTTCTACCTTAGCTTCTGCTTGTCAATGCTTAGAAATTCTTGCAACTCTCGAGGCGTATCATTTCTTTCCTCTCTTATCAGATCCATTATGTTCCTAATCAGGTTCCCTTGGGTTTAGCCCTTCGTCATTATCAGCCTTGTCAGTCAAATAGGAAGTTCCTGAGAGGAACATGAAATGCCTTGTGAGGAGGAAGCCTCCATATCATCTTCCACAAAGCACAAGTGATAGATTTTAATAGGGAAGGGTGTACCATTTGTGTAAATCCATCGGTTTCAGGGGTTACGTTGTCAACAACCTCAGGGGCATCTACTCAGATGGCCCCATCTCATGTTTCAGGATCCTGAGTTTCCTCATCAGAAATCTGACTTACTTAATGCCCCTGCATTGCCTGAGCATTCAGACATCTCTGGGATTCTGAGACTAACAACAACTAACAAACATCTCTGGGATTCTGAGAATAGCTTACCCTCAGCTATGTCTGCTCTTCTTCTGTCTGAGATAGGGACATTCTGTGGGCTATTAGAGAGGACACAGTGCTTTCACTTTCAACCATTTATAGCTTGTGACCAGCCCTCAGTCTCTCATTAGCCTTCTGCATGTCAGAACCGCTTAGCAATGAGTAGGATTGTTTTTCAAATGCCCACCATTGCACATGGCATAGTATTCTCTTCCACTGGGACATTTCCCCAGCTTACTACTGTTAAAATTTTAACATTTGTGCTATGTTAAGGGCAATTTGTGCCTGCCTACTAACCAGGATGACATCCTATTCAATTGCCAGGTAGTAGGTAACTAGTCCAAGTATTTTTAAAATTTATTTCTTATTTTTAATATAATTTTATCATTATTATTATTATTATTATTATTATTTTTTAGAGAGACAGAGAAAGCATGCATGCATGGGTATGGGGAAGGGAGGGGCAGAGGGAGACAGAGAGAGAAAATCTTAAGCAGGCTCCATGCCCATCATGGACCCTGATGTAGGGCTCAATCTCATGATCGTGAGGTCATGACCTGAACTGAAATCAAGAGTTGGATACTTAGCCAATTGAGCCACACAGGTGCCCTAAAATCTTAGTCTGACTACCTTTACGTTGGTTTACTTTTCATACAGCTGGGTTGGTTTGGGTCATTTAAGAAACAGTTGCCAATATAGGGTTCAAAGTAGAAGAAATTAATTAACTAGGGAAATGCGACATCTGTCATAGCCTCAACACTAATATTAGCAACAGTTTCAGAGTGCAGCAACTGGGGTCCTCGGTGACGTGAGGTACTTAGACTCCCTGCAGTCAGATCTGAGAGGCATATTCTCATGTCCACCACACATGCCAAATGCTAGAAGAAACAAGTTCTGAATCTATTTTTACTTTGAAATCTACATGGGTGATATTAATTATATGTCTAATTTAGAAACAATGGTGAGGAATGGAATGAAAAAAAGGAGGTTTAAGTATGGAAAAAAGTTAATCTTGGGGGACATTAATCTTTTAGGAGTGGTAATTTGGGAATCACATGGAAAGAAAGAAGTGGCCAGAAAAGTCAGAGTAAAATCAGGTAAAGAGGCATCCAGCTACTTCTCTTCATCTCCACCACCACCAACCCACTCTAAAACACTATCGTCTTTTTTTTTTTTTAATTTTATTTATTTGACAGACAGAGATCACAAGCAGGCAGAGAGGCAGGCAGAGAGAGAGAGGAAGGGAAGCAGGCTCCCTGCTGAGCAGAGAGCCCGATGCGGGGCTCGATCCCAGGACCCTGGGATCATGACCTGAGCCGAAGGCAGAGGCTTTAACCCACTGAGCCACCCAGGTGCCCAACACTATCATCTTTTAGTTGAACTACTATAATAGGCTCCTATGTAGCCTGTCCACACATTCCACTGCACCATTTTTTTTGTGTGTGTGACCATAATCAGAGAGGTCTTTAAAAGAACAAATTAGATTATATCCCTCCTCATTTTTCACCCTTCCTTCTTAGGATAAAATGTAAAGTCTTTTTTTTTTTTTTCTTAAGATTTTTTTTTTAAATTTATTTATTTGACAGAGAGAGAGAGAGAGAGAGAGAGATCACAAGTAGGCAGAGAGGAGGAAGCAGGTTCCCTGCTGAGCAGATAGCCCGATGCGGGCCTTGATCCCAGGACCCTGAGATCATGACCTGAGCCAAAGGCAGAGGCTTTAACCCACTGAGCCACTCAGGCGCCCAAATGTAAAGTCTTAAAAATGGTCTTCATGACCTAGTTTCTACCCATCTTTCCTGCTCCTCTGGTATGCTTGCCCACACTAGATAGTCCATTCACAATGGCTGTCCTTTAATTCTTTGAACTACTTCCCTTGTGCCTTGGAGTTTTTATATACATTGTTTTTGTTTTAAGGCTTTTGGTTCCTCTTCATTCATCCTTTCCTAACACAAAAGGCAAGGGAGGAGAGACTGTCAAGAAGATGATAGAAATCCATTTTGTCAAAGGCCTCTCCAAAGTCCAGTGATGCAAAACTGAAAAACTCCCGTTGGGATTATAGATAAAAATGTCATTGACTAAATCAGCAACTATTATTTCCAAAGGCATGGCAGAAGCAAAAGACACAGTGGAGTGGGTTGAAGGGTGTTTTAGAGGTCCAAAAGTGGGCACAATGATTATAGACTGCTTTTGGGAAGTCTAAAGACAGAAGCAGAGAATATTGTCTTTCTAAGTAGGACATAGGGTCAAGAAACATTTGGTTTATTTGTTTGAGATCTGAGAAACCTGAAGAAATGTGGAATATAGCTTCTTCTAGGACTGCTACAGACTTGTTTTTCTGGGCCAGCTCCAGAATACAACAGACAATAAATCCTGCAGTTGGGAGGGAAACCTCCTCACCAGTTCTCTCCTTTGAATTGTCTCCTCATTTTTTATCTTTATTTTCCATGACCACTTAAAAATCTGAGCTCCATTTTTGCCTAACACTCCTTTTCTTGGCAGAATTGATGACTTTTACATTTCCCTTGGATTTCATTCTTTTTTGGTGCCCTGTTCTATGATTCCTTCCACTTGTCCTAGGAATGTAACGTATACCTATCACGTTCATGTTAAGAGGTAATTTAGAATATGAATTAATGCCGTGATTTTCAAGCATTTGAAAACAGTAGAATCCTTTATTCAAACAAATTGTCAATGCATTACACTGACAAAATCATAAATGACCTCAAGAAGAAGGCAGGTGGGAGAAGTAGAGACTTAACACACCCATCCCGTATTCTAGGAAGTTGCCAAGATACTTTTTCAAAACTTGTAGGATTCAATGGAATATGAAAATTTCTGTGCTAGATCATGCTAATATGATTATTTTATTACATTAATTCATGTACAGTGCTCCTATTTGAAAAAATTATGAAGGTTTCTTGGAGAGAATACAACGAAACTAACTATAGAAAATTTAAGATAGGAGTACCCAGCTGGCTCAGTAGGTTAAACATCTGACTCTTGATTTCTGCTAAGGTCATGATCTTAGGGTCCTGAGAATGAGCCCCATGTTAGCTTCTGCACTGTGCATGAAACCTGCTTAAGAGTCTCTCTCCCTCTTCTTCTTCCCCTCCACCCCAGCCCCTCACTTATGCTTTCTCTCTCTCCTTTTCAAGAAAGAGAGAAAGAGAGAGAGAGAGAGAGAAAGGAAGGATGGCAGGAAGGAAGGAAATTAATTTAAGACAATATAAAAATATAAATATATATAATATAAAATATAAAAATATTTTAAGGCTGGTGGGCCATACCATTTAGCTTTTTAAAAATATTCATAAGATTATTTTTTCTCTTCAAAGGATTTGAACACCCCCTTTTCTTGTTTTATTTTTAAAGGAGATGGAGAAAATTTGGTTTAGAGCAAAGATTCTCTTTATTCAGGTACATGTCCAAAGTAGGCACTTAATAAATGTTGTTGATGATGTTCATGAACTCGGTTGGATTTGAGAAGTGCACGTGTTGGGTTAGAGTGCCTGGCCGCTTCCAGAGCAACCGTTAGGGCCAGGGTGCTTATACTAGTTTCTTCTCAGGGCTGCAGTTCTTGTTTGTGCAAATTTTGGAATATACAACTCCATGGAGCACTCTTTACGACAATGGACATTATACACGTGACTACAACAAATTTCTTGTACATAGCGATCAAGTGTCTTGAGGGAGGAGAACACTTTTCTTACTTACCCGGTCATCTTTTTCGATTAGCATCTTGTTCGGTTATATCTGGCTGCATCCGGGGGACTGACTCAAATTCATTGAATGCTGAAGAATTTGAAATGTAAACCAGATGCTGAGAACAATAATTGGGAATGGATAGAAATAATTCTGTTGGTGGTATTACCTTGTCTCAACAGGAGGGTCTATGTGGGAAATAAGCCTTAAGTAGAAGTTTGGGTGATGAATGTGTCTGTTGCAGATTTCTTGTTTTCTTTGTCCTCTTTCCCATTGGGAGCTGCTCTTACTCATTCCATGTAGCTCTTTAGGAACTGCCCATAATAATATCCCTCTAGCAGGCCATATGGCTGGGAATGGAACCTAGAGTGTGCCTGTCATAATACCCCATTCCCTCAGCTGTAGTGTTTGACTGAAAAATAATAATCCTAGAATGGCCCAAGCTAGGCCAGTATAAAGTGTATGAGAGAAAAGAGCTTTCCTTTTCCTTTTGGATCATTTTAAGTAAGCCCTCTGTCCTCTGCCTCAGAGAGGAGGAATGAAGTAAATGCACCAAGAAAAAGAGAGCTTGGAGACTGGATGTTGGAGGGGACAGGAGTAGAGAACAAGTAAGGAAGAACAGATGACAGTGTTTGAATTCTTGAAGGGCCTGGGACCAGCTCTCTCCATAAATGTTCTAACCAAAAATTTTAACCAAGAAAGTTCCCTTTCCTACTTAATCTCCTTGAGCTGATTCTTTTTCACTCACCATTGAAATGTTTCTGATTAATGCAGTTTGGAATTAGAACAAGGGGTCTAATCTGAGGCCATTAGGCCTTCTGTTCTCCAAATGACATGAGCTGCACCAGCCACAGGAGGAGAGACATCCTTTGGAGCACCATCCTTTGGAAGTGAACTTACACATCTGTCTTCTTTGACTCTACCCCTTAAGTTGCTGGTAGGACACCTCCTTCTGGCTACATATTTTTCTTCAGATAGAGGCTAGTATAAATGATTAGATTATAGCTTTGTTGCATCATGACCCCTATCATTTTGAAGGATCTTGTTTTTCCCTGCGTCTTTTTAGACACCCATTTCTGAAACATTTATTAGCTTCATCTGTGGGTGCCCTTTTTCCTTTATTTTGCTTTGCTATGGATTGTAAGCCGTATCATTTTCTTAATAACAACCTATTTTGGAAAAACGACAGCATCAACAGTATTATGCGTTATAGGCTAACTAATGTTAAAAAAAGTCTCAGAATTCTGTAAGTATGATAGTAAGTTTCATCCTTAAGATGTTCATTCTTCTAAATTTCATTCCCATTAGATCATTTTGTGTCACTGCTTTGGGAGTATCTAGCAGAGTCCTCTGGTATCTTCTAACTCTACTCAAACCAAAGTTTCCTAGAGCTGAATTTTATTAAGGTTCTTTAGTCTTTTGTAAGAGAAAATTAGATGCCTCAGGTAAAGAAGCCCAACCAAAAATGGTGCTTTTAAAGAGACTGATGGAATAAAGAATAAATTTCTTCTAAATTATGTCAGGAATCTCTTTCTTGGCATCTTAGAAAGACACTGGCAGAGCCACAGAGTAGTAGATGTTGGGTTTGGGACCCATTTGTTTCACTCTTTGCCAGGAGCTGAAACTCTGCTGAAGATTTCAGGCAGACACTTGTGACCGTAGCTAAATGTCAGAAAGTAGTACCAATGCAGGAAAAAAGGAAGGAGACCGATTCTTCCTTCCTTTTTACCCACGAACAATCCTCTGTTCTATTCCACCCACTTCTTATTAAATGAGATGATAATGACATAATATATGTGAAAAGGCTGTGTGTAATGTTAAATGCCCGTTTAAAAAGACATTATTCCTTATTTCAGTACTGTAAGCCCTTCTTCGCTCCAGCAGTTTTCTCTGATTATGATTCTCTGGTATGGTGGAGTCGAGAGAGCATCAGGTTTAGAGGAGAGAGACCTGAGTTTCAGTCTTGGGGCTTCTCTATGTTTCACAACTTCTCTCCAAGCCTCGGTTTTTTGTTTTTGTCTTTGCGAGGTAGAGGAGATTATGACTGTGTCCTCTCTCCAAACAAAAATGAGAAAAGCATATCTACAAATTCACGGCTTTAGAGAGAAAAACTTAGAACAACGTACACATGGACCCAGAAGTCTGATTTTTCACTGATAATCCCAGAACAACATTCATGCAAACATATATGAATATGCACACACACACAGGCAAATGCACATATACACGTAGGCATGCACTATCTTTCCAACGCATTCTTACCCTTGCTTATTCAGAATGACCAGAAGAGGTAATTTCAGATTTGAGCCATCTCAAGAAACACTTTTTAAAAGATTTTTATTTTAATTTATTTTTTTTATTGTTCCAAAATTCATTGTTTATGCACCATACCCAGTGCTCCATGCCCTACATGCCCTCTACAGTACCCACCACCAGGCTCACCCCACCCCTCCCCAACATTTTTAAGGCTCCTTTACAGGTGTCCAGGAAACTTACTTCAACTTCTCTGATGCATATCATATTGATCACTTGATGTCCCGGGAACTTAATACCCAGATACATGGGTATTGGGATGGGATTCCTTTAATAAATATCCACCAGTCCAGTTCAGTAAGAACCATTGAGTGTAGTTAATAAATAGAAGGGTCAGGAGGTGAGACATTTGACTCTTGCTTTTTTTGAAGTGAAAAAAGCTACATGACCGGCCGACGTTTGACAGGCCCATCCTCCCTCAGCAGCTTGTTGTATACCCACCTGACAGGCCCAAACCACCTCAGTGGCATGTCCACTTTGCTTTATTCTCCTTCACAGAAACTTCAGCCTCTGTTTAGTGGTGGGGGAACACACTTGTAATTTCTCCAAATGAAACAATGACGTGTTTCTCATTTGTTCGGCAACATGCTGACAGTTTTCCCTTATAGAAAATATCATTTAACAATAGCTATTAGTAAAGTTAGTGATTATATTTTTAATATATATAATGCCTCACACTATCTCACCTGATTACTGAGAGGATGGAATTAAATATGGTCTGAGGAAGTTTTGATTGGTCATCTTGCCCTGACTTGGTAGGAACAATTAGAGGCTGTTGTTCACCTCAGGTTTTTTTTTTTTTTCTTCTTTGTAAAATGAAAGGGTGAGACTACATGACTTCTCAGGTTTCTTGCAGTTATAATAATCTATGAACTGATAAATAATAGAAGGAATGCACAAGTAAGTGACATTAGTGATCAAATGGACTTAAGGGAAATCAGTCCAATTTCATTTTCAAGCTGTAAAAAATTGCTCTGGACGTTGGCTTCCAAGGATATCTAGGTATATATTACATAGAAAATAAGTTTAGTTTCTGAAAAAATTGGAAATATCTTAGTAATTATGTTATTAAAATTTTATTCACTTTTGATACTAAATTTCATTTTCTCTATCATGAAGATGTATCTACATCTGCCTGTCTGTATCTCTACCTTCATCTACATATACATATATATGTGGCTACCATGTAGAAGAAAGATTGAGGCGTTATCTTAGCACTTTTAATTTGTTTTAAAACATTAATATCAAAATTAATATTTTCATCCAGTCGTCTTACCTTCTACGTATCTTTTTCAAAAAGTAAAAGCAACTGCTCTGGAGTTTATAGACTCATATTGCTCAAGATGTGACAGGAACAGTAAATAAGTTTTAGGAAGGCAGCTGAAGGATTCTAAGTAAAAAGGAATATGTCAGATTAAGTAGATCCCTTCACCTTCTCTCCTGTTAGTATTGTCATGGTTTGAAAAAAATGCCTCAAAATTGCCAGCAGAGGTCCTCAGTCTCATAGTTTATCAATTCCATTTATTGAAAAATCTCTTTCCCCATAATATAACAGTGATTTCAAGGACTCCTTTGACTAGTCAGATAATGAATGATCCACAGGCTTGAACTATTAATCAAAAAAGATATATGTAAGTTAAAATACAGTTAATATGTACAACAGGGTATACTGTGTTGGAAAACATTCTACAGGTGCAAAAGAACAAGGACAAGTTATGTGATTTTGAATTGGGGGGTTTTTAGAGAAATTTAACAGATAAAGGTTAAGAATAGGGATCTGCTCTGTTCTTTCCTCAGTTTGAACTATTGTTCTATTTCTAGGAGAAAAAGAAAACAAAAGGATTCATTTAGGAACTTACTTAGGTAAAAATTCTGAATTGTTTGTTTTTCATTAAAGTTGAATTTTAAGAAGGACATAAAATAATCAGAAATAGAAATAGCAAGTGGTAGGTTATTGCTATCTGAAACAATTAGATAATGCTGTTTGAAATGCCAGTCTTCCTTATCCCTTTCTTTTTGTCTTCATAAAAGACACAAGAATTATCACTGTAAACTCTCTTAAAAATGAAACAAGATGGGACCAGGGAGGGAGACAAACCATAAGAGACTCTTAATCTCAGGAAACAAACTAAGGGTTGCTGGAGGGGAGGAGGGAGGGAGGAAAGAAAAAAAAAAAGAGAGAAATGGTAAATCGAGGTGCCCCCAGAGAAACTTGGGCATCTCTGTTGATAGAGCTTACTAGTTTCCTGGTGTTCTGTGAGTGTTAGTTGACAACATGTGCAAAATATCAAAAACCCACTTTTGGCCAGAAGACAAAAATCAATTTTTGATATAATGGCCAACGTTCTGTCTGGGCCTCAGCTTCCTAATCTATGTGATATCTGAAGGTGTGGTTCTGTTTGCATAGGGCATGTGTGTCAAGGAGGGTGGGCAAAGGGGTGTAACTCCAGGACCCGATAGGCACCCAAATAGGAGGCACATGGAGTAGGTATTATCTCAGGGCTAAGAAGCAGTATGGTGGGAGTCAGATAAAGAGGAAGGAACGATTCCAGGAAGTGAAATTATGATCATCTCAAAGTGAGGAATAAAGACTCTTCTAAACAACTGTCTTCTCACTTAAAAAAAAAATCTTTTTGAGGTTTTTTGCCATTTTCCTTTTCTGATATTTCTCTGCTTCCTATATTTTTTCTTTTTTCTTTTTTTTTTGGTGGTCCTTGGCTGCCTTGAGAATTGCAGAGTCTTTAGGAGTCAGACAGAGACAAGCTAATGATGGGCATAAGGGAAATATCCTTGGCTTTTCTTAAGGGTTGATCTGGGAGACTCTAAGTATCTATGAAAATGAAGCAGTCCTTTAAGATGCTTTTTTAAAAGCTTCTACAAACAAAGTAGGTGTTAGTTAGTTAAATTCTTGGTAGCTTTTAGAGTGCATAAACATCTTTGGAGAAGTACTTGTTTCTTTTACTTCCATACCTCAACCAGCAGGAACTGAGTGAGAAGTAATAAGCAAAAAGAATGGTGTCATTTTCAACCTGTCCGTTGAGTGTGACTCTTCATTTTCTTTCTAAAAAGGAGGCTCTCAGATATTCTCAGGGCTACCCAGAATGATTTGAGTAACTAATTTTCATATATACAACAATATAGTAGGCATAGTTATACACAGAGGTCTTTGAGGTCAGCTATCAAAGGCTTTGGTTTTATGTGAAGATGTCTGTGGTATATGTAGTCTTTTATTCATTCAAATGCTGTATGTGCACAATTTGGCACTTTCCCACTGCATTAAAGATGCTGTTTAGGAGGGGTGCCTGGGTGGCTCAGTGGGTTAAGCCTCTGCCTTTGGCTCAGGTCATGATCTCAGGGTCCTGGGATGGAGCCCCGCATCGGACTCTCTGCTTAGGAGGGAGCCTGCTTCCCCCTCTCTCTCTACCTGCCTCTCCGCCTACCTGTGATCTCTCTCTCTCTGTCAAATAAATAAATAAAAGCTTTTTAAAAAATGCTGTTTAGGAGTCTATATTTTATTAATTTTTACGTCTTTTTTCTCTTAAAGCTCTTTATGTGCTGCTGCTAACCTGAAGCATTCCATTTTATTGGATGTCCTTATGCACAATATTTAAACTTCTGAATAGCAGTAACTATCTCTAAAATATTTGTTGACCAAGTGAAAAATATAACAAGGTGAAACTTTTCTATTACCTGTTGCAGAGAGTTACACACAAACTCATAAACATGTCTGTTTTATACACAAGTTAGTTCTTAGAGTATGTCCAACCATATTATAGAATACTTAAAATAATATTTCATGAGATCCAGAAATTTATGTATTATTTTATAATTAAATTCATTTACATGCTTAAATTCTCTTCAGGTAGGAAGGGAATCTATAAATTTCATGACCTACATTGGTAGATTTTACTTCAGTTCTTTGGCTGTTACCCTAGTCTGTTTTGGTGTTTTTCTGTGCATTGGTAAAGGTGAGAGAATTGGATTTTATTGTTCTCAGTTTTCTCTCTTCAAGTAACAATAAATATCTTAAATCTCATGGGTTAAGAAATTTTATCCCTTTCTTACCAACTAAACTTAAATAAAATAAATCAGACTACTCATTTATGAATCAAACCTGAGGCGTTTATCACTCAAAAGTCACAGATGCCCTTTTCTCTGTATTTCTTAATCAGTGGGGCTTCTAATCTGGCATGGTGTCCACTATTCTTCTAAAGGGGAAATGAAAGGCCAGGCCAGTGTCCCTCAGGGACTGCCGTCAGACAAGCACTAAACACTGGCCAGAGTGTGACAGAAGCTGCTTATAGTTCCTTTCTTACACAAGCAAATGTTATAAGACACATCCAGAAGAGAGTGATATGGAAATTCTGAAATTAGTTTTGAGGGGTGAGTTTTAGAAGCATTATTTTCTTTTAGTGCTTGAAAATTTAGTCAGTAATACCCAGAGCACAACTATTTGTTTTCACATATTTCAAAGCCATTTTATACTCATTTACTCCTGTTTAGTTCCTAGCTGATGAGTTACTCACAAACCTTAATCTTTCTCACCTCATTAGTTTTCAGTTTTGCACATCAAATATCTTCATAGATGACTGCTGCTTTTCTGTAGAGAAATGCTGATGTGCTCAGGCTAAGTTACAGAGAGGAGTTGAAGGAGGAAGGAGACAGAGGGAAAAGCAATAGACAGCCTCTTCAGCAAGGCCACTTAACTGGCAGAAGGGGATTGGTTTCTAAATCCCCACACTGGGGTTAGATGTTGGTATTCTAGAGAGTGATGATGGTAGTTGTTGGGACAATTTGATCTTCTGATTATATTAAAAATAGAAGTAATTTTAAAAATGAAGTTTAAGTTTTAAATTTTCCCATTAATATTGATTACTGGTTCCCAACATATTATTTTTTTTAAGATTTTACTTATTTATTTGACAGATAGAAAGTACAAGTAGGCAGAGCAGCAGGCAGAGGGAGTGGGAGAAGCAGGCTCCCTGCTGAGCAGAGAGCCCAATGCGGGGCTCGATCCCCGGACCCTGAGATCATGACCCGAGATGAAGGCAGCCACTTAACCGACTGAGCCACCCAGGCGCCCCTGGTTCCCACCATATTATGTGAGCAGAAGCACTATTCGGAAATTGAACCAAACCAAACCAAAGCAAAAACCAAAGCAAACTTATAGCATTTTGTGACTGTGTTAAGGACTTTTACCCTGAGATAGAGACAAATATCCTGAGCCAGTATATAGTCCAGATTATTATTATTACTATCATGAATCATTTTTACGCCATTCTGTCAGTAACTCAGTACAGGTGTGTGTCCAAATAAAGAGATGGTCTTGTTATTTTTTTAAGATTTTATTTATTTATCTTGAGAGAAAGGGTGAGACAGCATGAGCGAGGAGCAGAGGAAGAAAGAAGAGAAGCGGACTCCCTGCTGAGCAGGGAGCCTGATGTGGGACTCAGTCCCAGGACGCTGAGGTCATGACCTGAGCTGAAGGCAGACACTTAACTGACTGAGCTACCCAGACACCCTGTCTTTTTATTTTGATAAAGGGACAATTTATAGACCTTCTCCTGCTTTTAAAATTATTTTTGACTTTTGGGTATTTATTATTTCTGTTTTGTGGAAAGAAAATTATAATCTATTTCCAATGCTATACTAACTTTGCCAGGATGGGAAAAGTGTTAAATCAAGGAAGGATCAAATTTAACATTTGTTATATAAGCATCAAATTCGATACAGTGGCATAGTGGATGAGCTGACTGGTATGTATCCCATTTCTTCTTCTTCTTCTTTTTTTTTTTTTTTGCTTGTTTGCTGTTTTTTGTTTTTTGTTTTTGTTTTTTTTAATAGCTCTAGTTCCTAATGCTATATAGCCAATAGGGTCAGTAAGACTGGATCTATTTTTTTCACCTTTTTGTTTTGTTTTGTTTTTTTTTCGGTGGAGCTGGTCTGCCTTACCATCTTACTGTTTTGGGCTGTGATAGAAGATGGATAGTTAGAAAACAAAAGCTCCAGAAAAAGAAGGTTATGGTGGCCATGAAAGTTGGGAAACCCATACACTCTCAGGATGTTTGCCTCTGTCCACAGTTTTGCCGATCTATCTTTGTCAAATATATGAGGAATTAGTTGAGGCAGAATATTGAAATAGATCTAGTTTCTAGATTATTCTATAATGCTGAAGCTTAAAAAATAGAGTTGACAAGGGGCTGGTGGAAAAGGACATATTTGTTTATAAACTCAAGTTTCCTATTCTTTTCATTTTAGAAAATAGCATGATAAATATTTTCCTCCACACTTACTATTTTCTCATCATCTAAATATTGTCATTAATATACAAAATATTTTACTTAGAATTTCATTCATTATGAATTTACATTAATTTGAAGAGGGATTTAACTGAAATTTACCTTTATGTTCTTAATGAAAAGAAGTTTGCTAAGAAAATTAATAGTAAGTGACATTTGAATAGTACATCTTCCTAATTAGGTAAACTAATTATTTTCAGCCAGTGTAGAAATGCTTTAAACATAATATAGTGTAATTGCTATTTATGAAATAAATATCTAAATTACATTTCAGGTACATCAGTAATTTAATTAAAGTCATTCTCATCTATTCATTAAAATAAGACTTTAATATTGGGTAGCTCAATTAATACATACAACTGGAATAATAAAGCTATGTACTTAAATTTATTTTACATTTATAATTAGATATATAATAAACATTTTTCATTATATAAGATAATTTTTTTTTTTACAATTAATAAAAACTTGATAAAGTTTTACAGTCTCAGTTTTTTCATAACACTAATGGATGGGGAGGATTTTGAAACAGTTAAAAGATCAATTTATTTTTTCATTAAACTCCTTACAGTTAAAAAGATTACATTACAAGTTACTTTTACACACTGAAGTGGAATCTTGCCAAAATATGGTTTTTTAAATCCCTAGGGATTACAGTATTGATCATGGAAGCATCCTAAAATAATGGCCGGAAATGGGCGTACTTTGCTTATTCTTAACAGAAAACACTGTACAGTGTAAAAATAGTATCAAAATGGCAATAGTACAAAAAAAGTGTATTATTACAAAATAGTATCAATTAATCTTGTGATTGGATCATTAAGCATGAATGAGTCTCAATTTCCTAATCCACAATATGGAGAATTTGGATTGAATGATCTGTAGGGTTATGTATAATTCCAAAATAATATATATCTATGCTATTGCTATCACATAGCCTCAAAGACCATCAGTATCATGTAATTTTGTATTTGTTTAAAACAGCAAGACTTTTGGGTTATGAGTTTATTCATGAGGTTAGTTTATGAGATCAAAACATTTCATTTTGAGGAAACTACCGAATTTTTACAACTGTTGCCACTGAAGGAAAAGCTACTTTATTTCCTGGTGGCATAAATGATAGGCCGTCTGAAGTTTGATTCTGTTGTTGGCACTGATGTTTGGGGACACCTGAAGAAACCGAAGTGACTTCTTACTTGCAGTCGGTATTGATGGTATCAAAGGATGTAATCAGTTATTTGGAGTGAGATGTTCAATACTTTCCTTTCAGCATGCAACATTTTAAAAACCCTGCTTGAAAGAGAAGTTTATATTTAAACGGAACTAGTGATCCTTTTGAAATAGAATTATGCTTGTGTCGTCATGGCAACACAGAATTCCGTGCTCCTGCTTCCTATAATGTGTATTGCTCCGAGTCTGGGTGTTTTTAAGTGTTTCATTCATTGGTGGCAGTGTGTGGTGATTGGCATAGAGAAAATAGATCAGCCAGATGACATCTATGGTGTCTGTCAACTTTGAATTTCTAAAAGACATCAAGCATTTCAAAGAAGGTGATTACACTGTCTCTTTTAAGAGGGAGGTGAGATACTTTTATTTTCTATACTAATTAGTGTATTTAGTGCTAGTGGCTATATCACTAGTCAGTGGCTTAGCACAACAAAAGACTTTTCTTGCTCAAGGCAGATGTGAACAGGGCAGTTCTCTACTAGAGGGTGACTTGTCTTTGTGGACCCCAAGAGACTTCTGTGAGTGCTCGCTCCACTGTATCTCTTTGATCTGCCTAGCTAAGAAGGTAAAAGAGAAAACATGCAGAGTTGTACAGGTTGTTTTAGAGCTCATTTTGGAAGTGACATCCGTCTGTTCTGCACATGTGCCATTGACCAGAACCCAATCACATAGGCATTCCTAACTGCAAGAAAGGCAGGAGGATGGTATGTAGTTTTAATGAGGCCCAGAAAGAGAAACGGGACCAACAAGCAGCCTGTCTCTGCCATTGTGACTTTTTGTTTACAAATGTTTTATGTTTAATTAGAATAGCTTTGGAGAAATTCAGATCTCTAAAATTCACTTTGAATCATGAACATGCTATATTAATTAAAATTTATCCTTGTTGCTTTTTCATGAAAGACTTTTTCACCTTTATTTACAATTTAGGCTATTCTGAATTTAACCATTAAGTTCTTTCTTTCTTTCTTTTTTTTTTAAGATTTTCTTTATTTATTTGAGAGAGCAAGCAAGCAAGAGAGCACAAGCAGGGGAAGCAGCAGGTAGAGGGAGAGAGAGAAGCAGGCTCCTTGCTCCATCTCAGGACCCTGGGATCATGAGCTAAGCTGAAAGCAGATGTTTAACGGACTGAGCCACCCAGGTGCCCCTAAATTCTTATTTTTTGTATCTATTGCTACCTTACAATCTCACTTTAATTATCAAGCTCTTTGCTTCTGTTGAATATAACTTCGTAACCTACAAAGTAATCATCGTAATAGGACTTTTATAAATCCTTAGAGGCCAGATGAACTTCATTGGAAGTAATTTAAATTATTTTGTTCTGAAATATCACATTTAGTTTATTTATCTGATAATACAAAAAGGTGTTCTTTTTTTTTTTGAGAGAGCATGTGAGAGACTGCTGTGGGGGGAGGGGCAGAGGGGTAGAGAGAGAGAGAGAGAATCCCAAGCCGACTCTACCCTTGAAGCTCAACGTGGTGCTCAGTTCCATGACCTGTAATCACAACTCCAGCTGAAATCAAGAGTCTGACGTCTAACCAACTGAACCACCCAGGTACCCCCCGACCAAAATGTTCTTAAGGATGTCTTTGATGTTCCTTAAATGTGCAGTGAGTATACCATCATGCATGACCAGTTAAAAGTGTCCACAAATTCTTTGACATGTCTCCATGAAAAGTGGAGTCTGTGTTCTTCTCCTTGAATCTTGGTGAGCTCTGGGACCTCTTTGACAATAGGGTATGGAAGGGTTGATGCTGTGCCAGTTTTCATGCCTAGATCTTTTAAGAATGGCAGCTTCCACTTTTGGGATCTTGGAATAGATGCTCTTGGAATGAAGCCATGGTACTGTGAAGCTTAAGCCACATATGCAGAGCATGTGTAGGAGTTCTAACTAACAGCTTCAGTTGATCTCCCAGTCTATAGCCAGTATCAGTTTTCAGCCATGTGAGTCAGCCATCTTGGATGTTGTTCCAATCGATCCTTTACATGACTTTAGCCCCAGGTGCTTTCTGGATATAATCAATGAGATACTTCAAGCAAAAACTGTTTGGCTTTTCCAGTCAAGTCAGAAATATGAGACATGATAATATATTGTTGTTTTATGGGATGATAAAAACTTGGAGCATCATATTTTTCTTTATTAAGATTTTACTCCTAAAAAGCTCCTAGTACTATCACAAGGTTTTACCAACCTTTGGATATGGTTGAACAGTCTTTGAATTTCGGGAAGTGAACATGAATCATATTGCTTTCTATTCTCTATCTATCTGTCTATTTATTTGTCTATCTATTTATGTTAATTGCAATGTTGCTTCCAGCTGGGACAAGTGGGTAGATTAATATTTGAGGCTGAGTGACATTGCCAAGGACTGAGTTCAGTAAGATATATTTCTCAAGGTTGGCCGCAGGCAGTATGCTTATAGGTGTCTGGGTCATTGTCATAAACCAGAATTCTAAGAACATAATAATGTAGTTTAAGGGAACGTGAAGCTGAATAGTTTGTCTGTGGTAGCAGTGTCAAAATAGAGTTGGTGGGAAAGCGTTGTACTCAGGGAAAAACAGACTTGAAGCTGTGCAAGAAATAGGGGATGCAGTCATTACTAGACCAATAATGTGAATACAGGCAGGTCAAGCTCTTTGTAGATTATAATGGTTTATATTCCCTATGTAATCCTTATATTGCGTGACTTGGAGCCAGTAAGGATCAGATTACCTTAAGTACTTCTCTCAGATAGGAGTCTAAATCCTAAAATACAAGCACCGCAGATCGGTTGTTTGAGTTGTTCTTTTCCTCTCCATGTTCTGCCCTCCATGAAAGTGTGAATATTCCTTGGAGAATATCACTTGAACAAATTCATGCTCAGGTATTAAGGATTTTCAGATATAATCTTTCCTCTGTTGGGAGAAGAATTTTCAAAGCATCGGTGTTTTTATTTAAAGAGCCTTTCAAGAAAGAGTTGTTGTTCTAGGGAAGATGGTGAATATTGAAATAGAGAAAAAGAAGAGATGATCTATATCGTGTACTTCATAGTTCTATCCGAGTTTATGCTAAATGAGTTGTGTGCTTACGATTCTATATATGCTGCATTCTGCTGGTCTTCTTTGAATTCATATATTGTACATATTTTAAGAAAATAGTAATATAGTAAGTCAACAGCATTTATTAAAACCTACTATTAACTAGTAAGCATTCCTTTTATTAGTTTTATTCCAGGGTATATGTAAACTTTCAGAAAATGCCAATGTGAATCCTGAACAGACTATGATAGCGCTTTCTTCACCATGTTCAGAATTATTCTTTTGGTATTTCCTTAATGTGTTATGTGTAAATGGAATAATAACCTAGGAGAAAAGTTTGTCTAGATAGTACAGCTAAAGTAATTTCACTGGCAGACTCCCTTTCTTCCTATCATTCCATTCTTTGGGAGCATGTAGCCATCTAGCTAGAGACTACATTTCCCAGAATTCTTTTGGTTGAGAGTTCCTACATGACTAAGAATTCTTTTGGTTGAGAGTTCCTACATCACCAGTGGGATGGGAATAGAAGTGATATGGACAACTCCTGCCTTGTTTTCTTAAAAATTAAAAATAATCCAGGGCGCCTGGGTGGCTCAGTGGGTTAGAGCCTCTGCCTTCGGCTCAGGTCATGATCTCAGGGTCCTGGGATCGAGCCCCGCATCGGGCTCTCTGCTCAGCAGGGAGCCTGCTTTCCTTCCTCTCTCTCTGCCTGCCTCTCTGCCTACTTGTGATCTCTGTCTGTCAAATAAATAAAATCTTTAAAAAAAAAAAATAATTAAAAATAATCCAGATTTCCTCTCTTTTTCTCCTTGTTTTGAGTATCAACATAATGTGTTTTTGATCCAGTTTCAAGCATGGAGATGAAAATAATACCTTAGGGGAGTGTGGTGGAGCAACTAGATAAAAGGGTCCTATAATCCCAAAGGACCTTGTGGACCAGAGCTATCCCAGCAAACTTGAATGCTCCCCTTGAGATTATTATATGAGAGAGAAATAAACTATATCTCATATAACCATGGGTTTTTGAAAATCTCTTTGGTAAAGTACCTTAGCCTTTAGTGTAACTAAAATACAGCACCTGTTATGATTAAAACAAATATTCTCTTCTGTGAAAGAGCTCAACATATAGTCTAGTGTATATGGTTGCCAATTGCCTCAGTAATTCAGTGATGTTAAAAGAAGTTCCCCTGCTGAAACTGATACCCTAGGTTCAGAATGTAGACTCAGTGGGAAGGATGAACATTCAGGATGTAGACCCAGTGGGAAGGCATCAGATTTCTTCCTGTCAAAATATTCCTTATTTTTATTGTTCTCTTGTTTTGTTGTTTTTTTTTTTTTAACACTTAGACTTCTATAACTGCTTAATAAGTATCTCTTTCATTCACTTATTGTGTCCTTACTTTGTTCTAAGTATCAGAGAAATCAAAGAAGTATTGGCTCTGGTTTCAAGAAGCTCATGTCCTTGTCTATTTTAAAATATCATCTCCCAGAACTAAGAACAGTACCTACCATGTAGGGTATTTGATAAGTATTTGAAGACTGAATGAATATCATGGATAAGAAAAGATCTATACAGAAGAGCTTAGTAATACAGGATAGTATTGGAATAACAAGTAGCCTTGAAATAAGAGAGTCATCAGGAGAGTAGCAGCTCTGAAGGATGTATGAGATTTAGCAGGAGAGAGTTTGTGTTTGTAGAGACAGAAAGAGGTAGTATGCACAAAGTTAAAAGCAATGTAGATACTCTCTGTCCAACAGAACTTCTTCGATGATGGAAGAATTCTATAATGGCAGCCTGTACGGTACCCAGGAGCCATATGTATATATTTAATTATATAAAGTTAATTTTATATAATTTCAGTTAATTATAATGAGCATGTAAATAGCCACATGTGGCTAACGGCCACCATATTGAGGGCACAGTTATAGATAATTCAACCATAAGGATGTATAAACAAATATTTAGATATAAGAATGAGCTGGCTAAGTTTTGGGCTTAGCAAATGCCTGAACTCACTAACTAAAGTGCCTGACATGGAAGTACTGTAGTATAAAATCTAAAATAAAGCTGAGGAAAGGTGTACATCCTCATGTTCCCACCTGGAAAAAGCCAAGTTTGCATTGGATTTGCCATAGCACTGCTCTAGCTGTATACACACGCATGGCCTTGAAATGAATTTTAATTGAGAAAATTAAAGGAGACAGTCAAGATTTTTAAGCTGGGGTCTATGTTGTTTTCCCTTTTAAGTCCCAGTTACTGGCTTTTTAAAAAAATATAATTCTGAGATTATGTGGATCCAGACATTCAAATTCCCATTACATAAGCTTTCCTCAAGTTACTTATTTCATGCAGCCATGGCATGCTAGCTAAATAATGAAATTATTTATTTCATGGAAAGCCAGGGACAGCAATCTTTGAGTCTAAATAGTTTCCAGGAAATTATGATTTGTGAAAATAGATCTAAAATGTTTTTCTTAAATCTACTGTAATTTATTTGAAAGTTGTACATTATTTGTATCGACTTGCCCCCAAAGATGTTTTTTTATCCATAATAAGTGCTGATAGTTAAAATTTGGTGAGGACAGTTGTGAAATTTGTTAATATAGTATGTCCAATTTTGTGCAATTATGTGATAAAGAGAATTAAATGAGAAGGAAAGATGGAAATGAAGACAGGAAAGATGAGAAAACAGGACAGAGGACATATTTACTGACTTCCCTGATGGAATATCTACTTACGTTGAATATTTGAGTCCAATTTCTCTATTCTTGAGATGCATGCAAGTGAAATGGAACAGCAGCAAGTCCTCTCTAAACTGACAAGTATCAGAAAGTGATAAATCTCTCTCCCAGCTGTCATGGCGTACTGCATAGTATAAGCAATCTGCAGTTTCTGTGATATGGGAAAAAAAGAAGTGGATGGGAAAATAGAATATTTTTCCTTTCAGATATCAAGGTCATTTTATGAGATGTAAAGACAGAAGTATTTCTGGGAGGCATGCTGCTCACTCCCAGAGAGCTTTTATCGATCTACTGTAAAAAGCCAATTTCTACTTTCATATGTGTAGAACTCCTATTGAGGTCAAAGGTAAAGGACACACCTGGATCCAAAAGACATGTTTTTAGCTTGAATTTTCTAAAATAAATTTCAGCTGGAAAAAAAGTTATTATGAAATATTAAGCCCAGAAGATTCATTCTACACACAGTGTTATCTCTGTAATGTTTCTTTCCTCTGCAGGAAACTTGATGCGCTCTAGATTTGTTTTCAATTGCTCTGTCCATCTATCTCACTTCCAGAGATTACCTTTATTCCCCTATTTGGCCATTTAAGGGAAAAGCGAGAAAAGAAAAGGTTTAGCACAAAGACTGCTGGAAACTTTGGTTTTTAATTTGCAGCTGTTTGTTTTACTATTAAGTAGTAACCGTTGAGTGCTTTGGGGCAAGCTACATTAAACTCTTTGATATTCAGATTTAGCAGTTTTAGATTGGGCATAATGATCCCTGTCCATTGTTGATGAAAGAATTCAATAGGGATTTTTGTGTTGCTGTTTTTAAATTGGAAATATTCATGGTTTGAGCTTCTATGCCCTTCTATTTGCAATCTTGCTTTCATTTATATTAGACCAGTTATTGGGTGGTTACTGTGTTAAAGATATTCTTCAGGTTCCACTGTAAAAATGAGTTTTGTGATTGGAGCAAAACAAATTTTTTTTTTTTTTTTAAAGATTTTATTTATTTATTTGACAGATAGAGATCACAGGTAGGCAGCGAGACAGGCAGAGAGAGAGGAGGAAGCAGGCTCCCTGCTGAGCAGAGAGCCGATGTGGGGCTCGATCCCAGGACCCTGGGATCATGACCTGAGCTGAAGGCAGAGGCTTTAACCCACTGAGCCACCCAGGCGCTCCCAGAGTAAAACAAGTTTTTGAGAGAAAGTCTAAAAAGTATTTTTGGTTTATTCAGTAATTTTGTTTTTTGATGAAACATATTTCTAAATTTTTAATTGATTTCTGACAAAAAAAATTTATTCCCTACCTTGCTGGAACATTGTAACTCTTTAGAATATAAAGAATTTAATCCTATGGCTCCAGTAGTCTTGATAACTAATTTCCTTAGCAGATAGCCCATCCCTGACCTCTGAGGCCATCTGTTCCAAAATCTGGACCTGTAGAAAATCTGTGGACATCCTCACAATAATTTCATGCTATAATAGTTGAATTATTCTCTCAGGGATAGTAATAACCTCTGCTCTAAGCCTTCTGAAAAGTCTGCTGGTACTCTGTATATTAGGGCTGGAAGCAAAGGAGCTTCTCGGAATTTCTGATTTAGTTTGGGACTGAAGCATTATGTGCAGAATCAAGAGTCTCTGAAAGGCTGGCCAGGTGTGTGATTTATGGCTGTCATTATTCACCTTGTTATTTCCTATACACAGGTTGGACTTAATCGAATCTAAAGTATATCCCACCATAATCTTGCTCCACTAGTCTTCCATTAGCAAGATATCGCCGAAAATGCTTCTTCCCAGTGTTAAACAAGGGGTCCTTTTGTCAGGAAGGGTATATATGTGTAATGCAAATTTATATCTTCTGTCTTCAGGTTGCTAGCTGTTTTCCTCTCCATTGATCCATGCCATGTAACCTCCTAAAGTCCATATTATTCAAAGTTTTGAGCCATTTAAAACAATCCAAAACTTCCCTGTGTCCTTTCTTCTTTTGCCCAAATTTCCATTGGAACATTTGATGTCCTGTATATATCTTTAAAGGAGAATAACTATATTCAAGGCATTTTAAGAAAAAGAACAGGCTAATTTTTTACACAGATATTTAATTTTTTCAAAATGTAAATTTTAAAAAATACACAGAAGAGAAGAGACTAATATAATGAGCCTATACCCCTCTTCAAAAATTATCTACATTTGCCAAATGTTTTATCACCTTTTATCTTGTCAGTCTATTTTAAAGTTAATCTGAAACACCATACCATTCTATATACACATACACTGCTCTGCATTTTTGACACATAAAGAGAAATTTAAAATGCAGCTTTCATATAGTAATCATTTCTAACAAATTTAATAATAATTGCTTCAAATCATTTATATCTAGTCTTTAAGTTTTTCTGTGACCACAGTGATGTCATTTTGAAATAAAAGTTAAAAAAAGGTCCATAGTTAACATTTAGTTATTATGTCTATAAAGTCTTACTGTACAAAAGTCTTCCCTTATATACCACTTTTTAAAAAATAATTGATTTGTTGGAGAAACCGGTTGATTTGTCCAGTAAAATGTTCCACGTTCAGGATTTGATTATTTCCTTGTGGTGTTATTAAATCTACTTTCTTCCCTATTTCCTGCTCACTGGTCATTAGAACTAGAGGCAGTATGAGACTCAGATCTAAACTGTGAGGGAAGAATACTTCATAGTGGCTACTATGTGCTTTGTACTACATCATATCACGAAGCCTGGTCTCCTTTGTTGATTAATGATTAATGACACTCAGATTAGTCAGTGGAGTTAGCCTAAACCCTCCATTTTACAGAAGATCGTATGGGACTTTAAATTGTAAAATGCTATAGTTATAAGATACTTTGTGGTTTTAGCACCTGTGGATAGTTATTGTCCTGATTCATCATTTAATTGTGGTTGTAATTTATTTTTTTTAAGTTAAAGATTTATTTATTTATTTGAGAGAGAGAGAGAGAGAGAGAAAATCTCAAGCAGACCCCTGCTGAGCATGGGGCCCGAGGCAGGGCTCCATCTGACCCTGAGATCATGACCTGAGCTGAAACCAAGAGTCTGACACTCAACTGATTGAGCCACACAGGCCGCCCTATTAAAAGCTTTAAACAAACAAACAAAAAATCCTAAACTTATGGAAACATTGGAAGTATAGTACAGAAGATTATTTCTTCCTATGTCTTTCAAAGTTTGCTAAATGATGTGATGTCCAACCATTCCCTAATACTTCAGTGTGTATTTCCAACAACAAGGACATTCTTCTACGTAACAGCTGAATCATCAAAATCAGCAAATTAATATTGACATATTACTATCATCTAATCTCAGACCTCGTTCAAATTTTGCCAAATATTTCAGTAATGTCATTTATAACAAAAGGATCCAGTTCAGGATCATGGTTATCTTTAAGCTTCTTTAGTCTTCTTTGATCTGGAACAGTTTCTTAGTCACACTTTGATTTTCATGGCCTTGGCTTTCTTGGAGATCATAGGCCACTTATTTTGTCAAATGTCCTTCAACTTTTTGTTTGACTGATATTTCCTGGTGAGCAGATTCAGATTATGCATCTTTGGTTGAAATACTACAAAAGCGATGATGTTCTTGTTGCATCCTATCTGGTGACTCATGATTTTGATTTGCCCCATTGCTGATGATGTCATCTTTCATTACTTGATTAAGGAAGATGGGGTTTGTCAAGTTTCTCCACTGTCAAGTTACTCTTTAATCCTTTACAATTACTTAATATTTTATGAGAGATACTTTGAAACTTTAAATATTGTACTCTTCCATGAAATTTTAAATGCATTTATTAAGGGATAGCAATATGGACTCAAACATAATCTCTTATTTTACTCAATGAGCTATAATCCATGAATATTTTTAAATTTTTATAGTCAAATCCATTGGACTAGAGTTCCTTGAAAATTGGCCCCATGTCCTTTTGACATGCTCATGTTATTTTTCAAGTACTTACCTACTTTTTGATATAAGATGATCCAGGCATACCATGGCCTTTTATTGCTCAGATTTGGAAGCAGCTATTTCTCCTAGGATCTCTGGTTCCTTTTGTGGAGATTAGTATTTAAAAACCAAGATTGGATACTGGGGTTGCTCAATGCTAGTGGAACATCACTGTGCCCAGGTTCCTCTCAGTGAACAGACCTACATACCTACATAGATGTATACACACATATTTGCATCAACATTTATTTCTCTTTATATCCAAATATATTGAAAATCACTCTAATACTTCTACTGTCATCTAGTGTATGGGATTTATTCTAGTTTCCTCCCTCTTTTCTCTGAGAGAAAATTTTTTTTAAACTTTTTTGATTACTTCTCCTTATATGCCCAATTGCTCATTACTCCCATAACCCTTTTCTGGGCAGATGCTTCTCCCCCAGCTTGAGCTCTGACATTTTAGTCAATTTGAGAATCTGCATGGACATCTTCTTTACCCTGTACCATTTCTGACAGCTCTTCCCAAGCCATCCCTCCAAAGGACAACTTTCTCAATCTCCTTGAGTCTGATACACCATGACTTACCATCTGAGTGTTGAAGTTGCCCTCACAACGTTCATGCTCACTGTCCCCATAGTGGTCCACCCCAGTGGATAGATATCCTCTGATTCTGTTCAGGTTCTGATATCCCCACTGTATAAAGATGTCATCCTTATTCTGCTTAGACCCTGTTGTCCCTCCTGTGTGGGGATGTCCTCTACACTTTACCTAGATTCTGACATCCCCACCATGTGAGGATGGATTCTTAGGCTTGGAGTCCCTGTAACAGGTGACTCATTTGCATGTGGTTTGAGTTCTGACACTCCAAATACAACAGCCCTCTTATGCAAACATTATCCTTATTGTGGTGGACAGACTCTTGAGGTAACCCCATGTTCTATGCCTTCTTGTGTCTAGTTCCTTGTGTGAGCCACTCTTCTTGAGTGTGGTTGGGACCTGTGACTTGTTTCAAACTAATAGAATATGGCAAAGGTGATGGGATGTATATTATTGTGTGAATATGAGTACCTAATTACATTGCTTAAGGTTGTAGGGCCATCCTGATGGAGTCTCAGTCCCTTCCTGGCTATAAGGAAGCAAGTGTCCATGTTGGGGAATTCTGTGTGAAAGGGAACTGTGGAAAATCTCTAGGAGCTGATGGTGGCCTCCTGTCAATAGCCAGCAAGAAACTGATGCCTTTACACTGTTAGAAAGGACTGAATTCTGCTAACAACTTGAGTGAGATGAGTGTGCATCCTTCTCTAGTCAGATAACACCACAGCTCCTGCTGAAAGCTTGATGTCTATCAACCTTGTGAGACTGTAAACAGAAGACCCAATTAAGTTGTGCCTGGACTCCTGATGCACAGCAACTGTAAGATAATAGATGTGTGGTTTTAAGTCTCTCAATTTAAGGTCACTTGTTATGTAGCAAAAGACAATGAAAACACTTAACCTGCTTAGGACATTCCACTCTAGAACAGCCTGGGTCTCCCTCGCCCTCAAGTCTGGGTGCCTACTTGCAATTGCCAGACTAATGACTCTGGATTGGATTGTTTGGTAAAGAAAGGGGATGATGTGAGAGGGAAGAGAAGGATAGGGACATGGAAGGAAAAGGGGAAGAGGAAGGAAAGGCAAGAGAAATAATAAGAATGATGACTTTCTAAATTTGTTATTCCTTCTGTCATTTTTACCTGGAAGTTTCCTTTAAATAAAAGTATTACCTCAACTACTTTGCTCTGCAGAATTATATTTGTAAAGGAAAAGAAGAAAAATGCTTAATTTGCCCCTTTATTTTTCAGTGTTCAGAATAAGGAGTTGGTGCCCTAGCAATATCTAATAGTGATCACTGAGTTTCTTTAGAAAAATATAAAGTCATGAAGTTTTTCATAATTGAATTTGATGTGTTTCAATTTATTGTTGTTGTTATACCTTTTGATGTTCAAATTGTCCCATTTTGAGGTTATTGTGAGCCCCTTTATATTGACTTCTATGTCCTTTTGATATTGACCCCATTTGTCTTTGATAGCTTTTTACTTTCTGGCACAGCAAAGTGATCCAATCTGTGGTGTATGCTTATGTTCTAGATACGGAATAGTCAAAGAAGCCTACTCAGAAATGTTATTTAAAAATCATGATCTGGGAACTAGAAGAATTATTACTACTAGGTAATCATTTTTTCTAGGCCTTTTCAGTGGATAAAGTGTGAAAACATGTAAAGTTTATTTTTTAAGAGTAAAAAAAAATTGTGAGTTCATACTGATTTTTTTTAATTTAAATTTAGAATTTGCACGTACTAAGAGTTAGCTAAACCTGAAGTTAAGGGCATAATCCTCCAGTCTAGAGGCCACATCTTTGCAAGACTTTTGACCCCAGCTGAAAGTTTGGGAGTCCCCAGGACCATCCTGACTTCATATCAGCTGGCTACAACTTTAGAGCCCCCATAGACTCCCTCAGAAATGAAAATTAGCTGGAGTGAATCACAGAACTCATGAAACTTCTACATTTATGTTTATGGTTTTATTACAGAAAAATGTACAAATCAGAATGGGACAAAGGAAGAGACATGTAGAAGAAATGTCCATTTGGAGGGTTCCAAGCCTGAAACTTCCATGTCCCTAGTGGCATGTTACTTTTGCATCAGTGTGTGACAATATACACATGCCATATTGCCAACCCCAGAAGCTTCTGTGTCTAGAGTTTTTATTGAGGCTTCATTACCTGGGTATGATTGATCAAATCATTACGCATATGGCTGAACTCCGTCTCCAACCCCTTCAGTTCCTTGGTTGTCAGGCTGCTATCACATGATTCAAAACTCCAGCTCAGAGCACATGGTTAGTCTTTCTGATGTTTCCAGCTAACATCTTGAGTCATCTCTTTAAGATAATCTATCTAGAAACTCACCGAGAGTCTACCAGGTTGCATAAACTATCTGGATACCAAAGACACTCCTACCATTCAGGATATTCTAAGAGTTTAAAAGTTACTTCCCAGGAGTTGGGCAGATCTTTTTTTGGGGGAAATTAATAATTCACTACTCAGTAAAGTTTTACTTAATGCTTTTCCTTATAATCATGTCCCTTTATGGTAGAACTCCTGGTTTATGCTCATGGATAAGATTATTCCTGGTTTAAGGAATTAAGGAAGTAGAAAATACAAGAAGGCTACCTATAAAATGTTATACCAAAAAAAAAAAAGAGGTCATAAATGAGTGTTGTAAGATGTATAATATACAAGGGCTCGATGTGTGTGAATGAGAATAATCATAAGTAATTTAATGGAAGATGTAGATTAAATTGAACTGTTGTAATGAAAAGAACCCCAAATATAAGTTTCAACATAATGGAAATTCATTGTTTGCTCATGTAGCAGTCCAAGGGCTTCTTGATTCCATATAGTTATCAAAAATCCAGGCTAGTGTCAGAAATTGCAGACTTAATACACGACTTCTAAAGTTAATCTGTATATCACCATCCTGGTCTCCTGGTTGTAGGAAAGAGCATGAAGCAGTGATTTCAAGACTCTTAATAGGTTATATCCATGAGTGGCTCATGCTACTTCCCTCGCATTTCATTGGCCAGTCCTCATTCTTAGGGCCCCAACTGTGAGCAAGGGAGATAGAGAAATTTGGTAAAGATATATTCCCAGCAGGAAGGTAAAAATTAATTTGGTGGTGAGTTGGCAGTCTCTATCACACAGAGCTTGAGTTAAACTTTGAAGATGAAATATGATTGGAGAGAAAAAAGAGAACATATTTTTGGGGAAGATGGAGAAGAGTCAGCAGAGCAGATAAGAGTCAAGTTACACAGTTGTGAAAAAGCAAATTGTTGGGAAGGGCTAGAGGCATGATTTGATAGATTGTTCCTTGGTTCACATGGATTTATAAGTACTTGCTTCAAAATTAGTTTCTTCAACTAGATTAGGACCTTCTAGCATAGTATCTGTCACATGGTGGATATCCAATTAATGTTATAAAATCAGGATGCTAATTTTGATTACTTAAACACTTAGTTTAATCAGAACAATGCTCCCTTTGAGAAATAACTTATCTGCCATCTTTAGGATGTATCACTTTTAAACTTTTTTTTTTTTTTTTTAAGATTTTATTTATTTATTTGACAGACAGAGATCACAAGTAGGCAGAGAGACAGGCAGAGAGAGAGAGAGAGAGAGAGAGAGAGGAGGAAGCAGGCTCCCTGCAGAGCAGAAAGCCCGATGCGGGGCTTGATCCCGGGACCTTGGGATCATGACCTGAGCCGAAGGCAGAGGCTTAACCCACTGAGCCACCCAGGCGCCCCGGATGTATCACTTTTAAAAGAGATCTCATCAACTAATACTCTAATGAATGTGCTATATATTAACTTATTTTTTAGGCAGAGACTTTAGGTATATTTTAGAATTATATTACCTGGAACTACCAGCTAACCTTTCATAGTTTTTATTTGCTCTTGTGTTTATGAACATTGAATGTGTGCCTTTATGAGACAGATCAAAATGATCTACATATTAGGGATAGAAATTGAAATAAATTCTGTTTACTGAAAACACAGGTATTATGTTTACAGTGAAAGAAGATATCTTTAAAATAGACCACAAATAAAGCTATTCAAAAGAAGAAAAATGTGGAGAAGATGGAAGAATAGTAAATGATTATAGAAATACATGAGATATAAATATCAGATCTTTTTTTATTCTTATCTCTTTATTTAGCTAGAAGATGAAAAATTATTCTGAGTGAAAGTACTTTGATTATAGTATTTACCATGATTTTGTGTTTACTGATCTAAGCTTTGTTCTTATTTGTACTCAGGGCACAGCATCTAATAATAAAGCATAACAGTATGGATAATTTTTATTCTAAGTACATAGCTTGACTTACTTCTTAAGGATCTGCAAATGTGTAGGTGAAAATATTGCTAGGGAGGGGAATGAGTGGGAAAAACAATGTGTGTTGCTTGGTTCTTACATCTGATTGAATTTGTTTGGAATGGAGAATTTCAGCTACTATGCAAGATCTTTCCTTTGACCATCCAAATCCACTCTGTCCTTCTTAAACCATTTACTGTGGCCTGAGAGGCTACACTGGATAGACTGTCTTGATGGGGTTTCTTGTCCTCCGACTTTGGTTAGGGTTTGGACAGTGGGAGCACCTGCAGTATAGGTCAGAGAGAGAGAGAGAGAGAGAGGAAAAATTATTCCTCTAGTTTTTACACTGTGGCATTGTGCCAGAAAATGAATGTATCCTTTGTCCAAAATTTACAACTCCTTTTAGGTAGTCCTGCCTACACAATGCTCTCCCTCCCTCCTTCTTTCTCTTTCTCTCTCTGTGTGTGTATTTCTCTGTTTCTGTCTCCTAGTTTATAGTAGATATTCCTTATGACCTTCATTGCTCAGGCCTGCAGGTGTTAGCATTACCCCATTGTTACTGGCCCCCAGGATACTGCACTACTTTTTATGGTTTCCTTACAACCTCTCCACACCTTTGTAAACAGACCCATTCATGAAATTCTCCTCACATAACAAATTTGAGACTTCATTATCTTTGGCCCAGTAATTGGAACCAGGGATTAGAAGGGATACTGGGAGTGAACTGCTCACTTAGTTTAAGAGAATGTTCTTGCTAGGGGGTATGGGACATGGATAAATTTTGTCCTACAGTAGCAGTATGATCATCTCAATATTCATAGTAGTGGCATGGGATTAGGTCCAGGTAAGGCAAGTCACTGAGAGATCAACTGTGAACTTAGTTCCTATCATGGCAATAATAATGATAGAAGTTAGGGTCGTAGAGAGTGTATACATGGAAATGGAGAATTTAAACCTTAGGATTTGTATAGAAAAGCCAAACAGCCTCAAAGTCTGTTTAGGAGTGCTAAATAGGCAGGTCAGATAAAACTGACAAAAGTAGGGGCACCTGGGTGGCTCAGTGGGTTAAAGCCTCTGCCTTCGGCTCAGGTCATGATCTCAGGGTCCTGGAATCAAGCCCCGAATTGGGCTCTCTGATCAGCGGAGAGCCTGCGTTCCCCTCTCTCTCTGCCTGCCTCTCTGCCTACTTGTGATCTCTCTCTGTCAAATAAATAAATAAACTCTTAAAAAAAAAAAAACCTGACAAAGTAATGGACCTAGCCATAATAGGGCACAGGAGTTTAGCCCCAATTAAATGTTCAGCATTGTCAGGTCTGTTAGTTAAAGTAAGAACAATAAAGGAGAAGCATGGGGGTACTGAAATATGGGAAAAAACGATTTGGGTAGATGTAGACAAGATTGACCCAAATCCTTATATGCTGGCAAAACCAGAATCTCTCCTTTATCTGAAAGAACTACCCTTACACTACCAAAAAATACTTTTGATGATGGTATCTGTTGTCTCACAAGGAGATGCTAATGACATAAGACATCCTCTCAACAAGGCTGACCCAGAAAATGCTACTGGTATACAGTACCCATCCTGGACTGTTCTCTGGGGGTAAAAGCCAGTTACCTGGTCGAAAGCCGATTGCATGATACTTGCATGATCATCATGGAGGGGACAAAGCTTAGTTTTTCATGATCTGGGTATGGATTTGTATTTCTTGCCCTATGTGCTTCTGCTGGCACCACTGTTGGTGCATTTATGCTATGGGATAGCATGCTAAAGTTGCCTGAGCCATTGCCTTGGTATTCTTCATGCCATTGCCTCCAATCAGAGGACTCATCTGACAAGAAAGGAAGTGTGACAGTGTGCTAATTTCTATGGAATTAACTGGTTTATCATGTGCCCTAATGAATAGAAGCAGCTGGATTATACATGGAGGAATGGCTTGTTGAAGCTTAGTTACAATTTCAGTTGAGAAGTAATATATGCCAGAGAAATGAGTCCTGTAATGCTGCCTTATCCTTTATGATTTTCCTATACCTCAACTTTTATGACATTCTCTTTCATTTATCAACTAAGTCTCTTTTTTCCTCCTATTTTCTGCCTCTCTGTGTAGCTTGATTTATAACTGATCAGTTAAAGTCGGATTTATGGAACTAAACAGATAAAGGGATAGTTGTGAAAGATTTGGCTTTTTAGTTGTAGAATGTTGCTAGTAATTAGGAAGGTACTTGTAGGATAATACAAAATTTAATCTGAGAGGTTAAATTTAACTTGTAAATGGAGCAAACTGTTTGTTCCAAGTGTTGTATCTTCATTATTTTGACATCAGGGGTTTAAAAAAGTTTAGATACATTAAAAGTACAGGTGTGTGTGTCAATGGGTGAGAAACATAAGTAATTGGAGATTCCACAGCTCTTGGTCTCTATTTCAGAGACAGATGAAGTAGCCTCTCTGAGCTCTAGTATGGTACAGTTCTTTGCTCAATCTCTGTTTCATTTGTCTAAACAGGAGCATGTTGGGGGAGGGGTTTAAATACCTGGGCCCAAAATAGCAACCGCCACATGGAAATTTTCCTCCTATTGATGGTGGTGCTTGGGGGGGAGGGAGTTGAGTTGTTTTGGTGACACAAGTTTGTAAAGCTGAAAGTCTTAGTCTTGAGGATTTATTCAAGGTTACTTGAAGGTTAACTTAAAATTTAAAAATTAATGACTTTTTAAATTTTTTAAAAGATTTTATTTATTTATTTGAGTTAGAGAGAGAATTGAGGGGAGGGGCAGAGGATGAAGGAGAAGCGAACTCACTGCTGAGCAGGGAGTGCAATGCTGGTCGCCATCCCAGGACTCCAGGATAGTGATCTGAGCTAAAGGCAGATGCTTAACTGACTGAGCCAATGGGGTGCCCCAATTAATAACTTTTTTTAAAAAAAGATTTTATTTATTTATTTGAGAGAGAGACAGTGAGAGAGAGCATGAGAGAGGAGAAGGTCAGAGGGAGAAGCAGACTCCCTGTGGAGCTGGGAGCCCAATGCAGGACTCCATCCTGGGACTCCAGGATCATGACCTGAGCTGAAGGCAGTTGCTTAACCAACTGAGCCACCCAGGCGTCCCAATTAATAACTTTTTAAAGTTAGTGCTGAATCATACTTAACTAGCCCATTACTCCACGATCTAGACAACCCTGTTGAACTTTATTTATTTCTCTTAATAGCTGCACTCATTTTTCTGGTTCTGTCCCTTTTGCTAGAATTTATAACATTGAATGGTATTCTGCAATCCTGAAAATTATAATTTCGAAAACCCTTCTGATCATTTCTGATGATTCTACAAACTTTACTAACTTACGGTTATGCTGGAGCTCTTAACTTGAAATGCCTGACCACTAATGGTGAAAGCCTAGAGGTATTAAAGGGTAAATTGTACTTATTGCCCTAGACAGAGACCAACCCATTCATGGTACATACCAGCAGAAGTTTACCGCTCTTAGAAACCATATACTTTCCTGATCTTATTTTACTGGAGGCTCTTCTTACAGATCATATTTTAGGGATTTTAGCAGGTCATTGACCTCTAGCTTTATATTCTTTTGGACTAAATTGTTGCCAGGTAGAGTATGTCTAATGGCCCCAACAGAGAGGCTCCAACCGTCTATGAACAGGATGTGTCTTAATGCAGGGTTCTGATGCCATCCATCAGGCCCTCTAAGTCACATGGAATTATTTTTGGTTTTTCAGAGACTTTATACTTCTCTCCATTTACCCTAAAATATCCTTCTCCTTTTTATACTTCATTTTTCAGGTCCCATTCCATGGAAGACATTCCTCAGTGGCTCAGTTCTGTGACAGGTTTTTATCTAATGTGCCTTTATAGTGTGCCTCTATTGTCTATTTTGCAGTTGACTATTCATTCCACTAAATCATGCACTCCTTGAGGGAAAGAATTATAATTATATTTGTGTTTCTAGTAGTAGTTTAATGCTTATGGAATACCGTTTTTGTTATCTCTGAAACCTGGGTTCAAGTTCAAATGTGCCATTCATAAAGTGATTCAACCTGGAGGAACTATTTTTGAGCCTCAGTTTCTTCATCTGAGAAATGGGAAAAATGGTTTTACCTAATACAAGTATTTAAATTACACATATACGAAGCACTTAGCTCAGACCCTAGAGGATATTAGATGCTCAATAATTATTATAAAGTATTTCCAACAGATGTAGAATAAATATTTCAGTTCCCATACATACTTATTGAACTTGGATACTTAACAAACATGGAACCATGTAATTATCTTGAATCACTGGCCTGTGGGAAAAAGTGTTAATCATCAAGCAAATAAAAAATACGGACAATGAGTAAGATCTGACAATTAGTTCATTACCATGCCATTGCAAACATTACCCTACCACCCACACATGTATTATTACATTTGTGTCAGTTACAATATTGCTATGAAGTTGCTTTCAAAATACTGAAATTGAGAGTTGTTATAACAGTTAGCTTGCTTTTGACTGGTAAGAATGTTGTTGAAAGAACGGAGTTCTACCTCATTTTTATGACACAGAGAGTTTTTCATGGTCTTTCTTCTTTGTCTCCTAACCTAGCTCTCCTCTCTGTTCCACATTTTTGGATTCCTGTCATAGGCAGTTTTATCATGAACACACTCATCTGGTAGCTTCCATTCCTCTCAATTTCCATAGCAATCCTTTTTCAGGATTCAGATTATAAGGTGTTTTTGCTGATACAGCTTTTCCAATAATCTAGTATATAATTTGCCATTTTATTTTTTGTGTTCCTACCATACCCTATAGAATTCATGTCATGTTTCTTCACATGGATATGTCTTCCTGCAAACCACATGTGGGCAGAACATGGTATACAACAAATGCTTACTATTATCTAAGCAAAGCAATAAATGATACAGTATTTGAAGCATATTTGAGGCACATTATAGACTGTAATGCTTTCATTTCAATTCCACTTGTTCTCCATGTCCATTAATAAACATCTATTTATTGCTCATATTTTCAAAGGTGTCCTTAGGTTTCTTAAATATGCATTTGGATGTGTAGATTAGTGTATTTGCCTATAGTGATTTGGGAAGATAATTTCTACAGGAATCAGGGAGGTATGCTTATAATATTTAGGGATCTTTTATTTAAATGGAGATCTTATTCTGCCTTAGACACAACCAGTACATTGCCAGATGAGTAAGGTAATGAAATATGAGAACAGTGAAAATAAAGGCAGGATTTCCACACAAGACATACTGGACAGTATCCAATTTGTATATAAATGAACTTATATAATTTGGTTAATGTGAAAACACTAAATTTAGATATGGGACCATGGTTCAAGTCAAATCAGACCAATAGAAGGAATATTCCAAGGTCAAACTCAGATGAATACTGCCTGAGTAAGATCAGTTGCAGGGCTGGAATTTGCTCAAAATAAGATGGAAACTTGGGGCGCCTGGGTGGCTCAGTGGGTTAAGCCTCTGCCTTCAGCTCAGGTCATGATCCCAGGGTCCTGGGATTGAGCCCTGCATCGGGCTCTCTGCTCAGCAGGGAGTCTGATTTCCCTCCTCTCTCTCTGCCTGCTTCTCTGCCTACTTGTGATCTCTGTCTGTCCAATAAATAAAATCTTAAAAAAAAAAAAAAAGATGGAAACTTGCCCTAGCCTACTTGGGCTGCTCCCCGTATCTGACCTATGTTTGAAGTGCAGACATCTTCTCATTCTCTTGCTCTCTCCTATCTGTCATTTTTACCCTGGGTGTATGATGGGAGCTGGGTTTTGGTTGCCCTTCCAAAGTACTCATATAATCTCTGCCTGTTCTTCCCCTTGCCCAAGGGGTTATTTGGATATGAAGGTTGAGATGTGAATGGAAGTCCAGCCTCCACTCATTAGAAATGGGATCTTGTACAAGTCTCTTAAACTCCCTGAAGCACAGTTTCTGCCCTTCCTAAATGAGATTACACATCTTCACAGGGTATTTATAAAACTCTGTGGTGGAATGCCTATGAAAGCAGTAAGTAAACTGTCAAACACTATGCAAAGGTGAGTTTAATGCTATAAATCTGTGTTACGTTGTGCCAGTAGGCAAGGACTGTTTTATGCTGAACTCTCCAGTATTTTTTTTTTTAAGGGTGGTATTGGTAGAAGACATTGTTCTGTTACAATCTGTTGAGAAGTAGAATGTGAACATGGGAATGTATCATGTTCCAGTCCACTCACTGGACAACCTTTGGGGTAACAGTTTGTCTATAGAGACCAGTTTTCTATGTAGTTGAGGATTTAATCTTTTGTCTCAACACTTAAAAAATATTCTTGATGGAAATTGTTTAAAAATATATTTAAAGGTTGAAGGAGTTAGTGAAAAAGGATTGATGGATTATTTATTGTGAACAGAAGGAAATATAAAATATATTCTGGCTCTACCTGATTGCCTTGTAAAGAGCATAGTCACCATGATTTTCCATTTTATTAGTAATTCAGGGGCATCATTATGAATATCAGTTACACTCTGCTATAACACTATAATGACTTCAGGGAATATACTGCATATTGGGTTATTTGCCTTTATATCCTCTAACTTCAAACTGCATTTTGAAATTTGTTTTATAATTTTTATTTCCTCCTCTGCTGTCTTTTCTCTTCACTATGGGGTAATACCTATATTAGCCTTGTTTTTTGCTTATTTATTACTTCCTCATAGAAGTCAAGAGAGAGCCAGTGTTTTCCAAATAGATCCACCTCTCTATAGGGCTCCCTCAGAAGAAGGCTGTCGGGCACTCCAGGACTCTGAGAGCTGTAGAGAAACCTCCAACCTTCTCCACTCCATTAGATACTCAGAAACTTGCCCCCAGAGTGTGTCCCAGGAAAGTCAGAACTAATGATCGGGACAAGAAGCCAATGCTTTCCAGCATTTCCTACGCTTTAATCTTCTCTGTCCAAGATATGTCCATTTTGGCCCCATCTCTCACCTCTGAATCTCCTCTAATGTGCCTTCTGGAAGTCATGGATGAAGGAGGCAAAGTCTATCTGGGGCTGAGAGAGCGACTATTGACTCAGACTGAAAAGCAACCCTGCCATTTGGGAGGTCAGCTGGGGGCAAATGTAGCTACAGAGTTAGTAGGACATAGCATGTTTGCAGAGTTCATGTGGCAACTGTAAAATTCCAGAAGGATTCCCCTTTCTGAGTGACTATTACATTTTAGATCCATGTTGCCATACTCATCTATTATTGGGGACAAGCATTCGCTAAGCCACCCTCACTTCATAACAGCATTTAATACGTAGTTAATTCTTATTTCTCCAAATTTTACCTCAGAAACTGCAACCAATCCAGAACTGATCCTTGCTTCCATTAGATGTTCCCTAGAATCCTTCAAGCAGGAACCCAGCCCTTACAAAGCATGCTTTCCCCTCCCTCTTGTTAAAAGCTGAATTCCATGGTTCTTCTGCAGTACCTTCCCTTGCTGCATCAAGTCATTAAATCTGATTTTATCGGACTACAGGTTTGTTCCTCCTCGTCTTTGGCCAATTAAAGTGTAACATGATTTACTGACAAATCCCCGTTATCACTAACCTCTTTTCTGAACATAACATTAATATCATATTCTAACTGGATCTGCTCACTTCTTCACCTGAAGCCCTCCTCAAAGTAATAGCTATATATTTTTTCATGTATCTTATACCACTGGGCCTACAGATGGACTATATGTCCTCTTGGCTGATTTCAGATCATTCTTCTCCTTACAAACTTTCACTTTTAAATCTTATTTCATCAGATTATATTACTGCCCTCTCCCTTCCTTGTGGTAATCATCTATTGCCATCATCTGCCTCACCCCTACTCTGCTATCTTCTATTCCCTGAAATGTTTAGCTCTTGGCTTATTGGCACTCTTTACCACAATATGGTTGTTTTAATTCTTAGTGACTTCAGTATCTGTGTAGATGATACTTCCAATACCCTGGTTCCTCAGTCCTTGATTTTTCTCCTCTTTGTTGACTTTTGTCTTTAGCCCTGCCTATATCATTCACTCCCATGGTCATGTTTTTGATGCTGTCAATACATATAATTTAATTCCTCCATCATCTCAATTTCAGCTCCCTGAATACCAGCTCCTACTTTTTTCTCATGCTCTTGACTATCTCAGCTCCAATAATTTTTCAGTCCTACTGGGTATAATTCTACCAGCATTTTAGTGCCTGTAACCTCTGTGCCTTCAGTTCCCTCATTTTTGTCTTAAATCACATCCTTTATCATTATAATAACTTCTTACTTGATCATAAAAATCATGTTTAGTCCGACTCTCCCCCTGCTCTATGTCTGCATGACTGAACATGACTGCAGAAGCAAAAAAAACCATGCTGTTTGATTTCATTTTATTTTATGATTTTTGCTTGACAAATTGCATTTTGTATTGTGACAGAACATATTTAACATAAAATTTACCATTTTAACCATTTTGAAGTATACAATTCTTTGGGATTAAGTGCATTTACACTGTTATATAACCACCACCACCATCCATCACCAGACCTTCTTCATCTTCCCAAACTAGAATCTGTATCCATTAAACAATGGCTCTTCACTCCTCAACTCCCCAACCTACTGGCAACCGCCATTCTACTTTCTGTTTCTATGAATTTGACTATTCTAGGTACCTCAGGTAAGGACAATCATACGATATTTGTCCTTTTGTGGCTGGCTTATTTTGTTTAGCATGAAGTCTTCAAGGTTTGCCCATGTTGTAGCATTGTGTGGAATTGTGTTCTTTTTTAGGGCTGTATGTATATATCATTTTTTATTTATCCATTCATGATTTCTTCCTAAATTTGTTATCACTTATCGCCTTTGAGACTCAATTCTGTCAAATTGTCTTACTCCTTTCCCACATTTATTTTACTCTGTCTCCTAGACTGTTATTTCATATCTTATTCTACTTTTTCAAATCCAAAAGACTTTACTTTTAGCTATTGATTTTGCTTTTTTATATTACTGAGAAATTAGAAGCATTCAAGAAAGAATGTCTGTAAGATTCCAGTGCCATATCTACCAATGAGCCTTAGCACTGACATACACTGTTTTCCCACCTTTCATTACCATCTATTTTGCACCAGCTTACTTTTCCTTTTTATAACTACTCAAGGTCATTGCCATAACAGTTGTCCTCTCTTTTGCCTACATCATCAGGTTTCCTTTTTAAAAAATTTTAATCTTTTTCCTGTTTTATGTATTTGACATTTAGCACTGTCTAGCTTTAAGGTGTACAGCATAATGACTTGATTTACGTATATTATAAAGTTGTCCCCCACAGACAGTTTAGTTGACATGCATCATCTTAAATAGATACAATTTTTTTTTCCTTTGAGATGAGAACTGTCAGGATTTACTTTTTTTTTTTTTTAAGATTTTACTTTTTTTTTTTTTTTAAAGATTTTATTTATTTATTTGACAGAGAGATCACAAGCAGGCAGAGAGGCAGGCAGAGAGAGAGGAGGAAGCAGGCCCCCCTAGAGAGCAGAGAGCCCGATGCGGGGCTCGATCCCAGGACTCCGAGATCATGACCTGAGCCGAAGGCAGCGGCTTAACCCACTGAGCCACCCAGGCGCCCCAGATTTTACTTTTTTATTTTAGAGCAAGGGGGGGAAGTATGGGGTGGAAGGGCAGAGGGAAAGGAAGGGAGAGAATCTTTAGCAGGCTCCACGCCCAGTGTGAACCCCACACAGAGCTTGATCTCATCACCCTTAGATTATGACCTGAATCAAAATCAAGAATCAGATGCTTAACCAAGTGAGCCACCCAGACACTCCCAGGATTTGCTTTCTTAATAACTTCCAAATATACCATCCAGCAGTGTTACCTACAGTCATCATGTACATTATATTGGAGGGGGAGGTATTTTCTGTTTTTTTCAGTTAAAAAATTGTGAACAGGCCGATTCAGGAAGACCTACTACCAAGTCACCATGAAGTCTAAGAATTACAGTTCTGAATTATTAATTGATCTAAAGCATATGCCTTCAATACATTTTTTTTCCAAATTTTTATTTAAATTCTAGTTAGTTAACATATCGTGTAATATTGGTTTCAGGAGTAGAGTTTAGTGTTTCATCACTTACGTACAACACCCTGTGCTCATCACAAGTGCCCTCTTTAATAGCCATCACCCATTTAGCTCATCCCTACACCCACCTTCCTCCATCAACCCTCACCTCGTTCTCTGTCCTTAAGAGTCTCTTTTGGTTTTCTCCCCCTCTCTCCTCTTTTTTTTTTCCCCTTCTCACACATCCATCTCTTTTGTTTCCTAAATTCTACATATGAGTGAAATTGTATGGTATTTGTCTTTCTCTGACTTATTTCACTTAGTATAATACACTGTAGCTCCATCCATGTTAACGCACATGGCAAGATTTCATTCTTTTTGATGGTTGAGTAATATTCCATTGCATATCTATATACACCACATCTTCCTTAGCCATTCACCAGTTGATGGATGCTTGGGCCCTTTCCATAGTTTGGCTGTTGTTGATAGTGCTGCTATAAACATTGAGATGTTTTCCATCAGCATAAAATGTGCTGGAACTTCTCTCATCTTAAAAACAATAAAACTCTTCCTAATTTATTTTCTTCCTATCACCACTAGTTTTTCTCCTTAACTTTGCTATGAAGCCTCTGGAAAACATTCTCTATACTTTCTGCCTCAATTTCTTTTCTTTTTTTTTTTTTTTAAGATTTTACTTATTTATTTGACAGAGAGAGATCACAAGTAGACAGAGAGGCAGGCAGAGAGAGGGAGGGAAGCAGGCTCCCCGCTGAGCAGAGAGCCCGATGTGGGACTCGATCCCAGGACCCTGAGATCATGACCTGAGCCGAAGGCAGCGGCCTAAACCACTGAGCCACCCAGACGCCCTCAATTTCTTTTCTTAAGTTAGTTCTAGTCTATCTTTTGCTCTACCACTCTAGTGAAACATCTTTTATCAAGGTCACTAATGGCTTCCAAATTGTTAAATACAATCCAAATCTCAGTTCTCATGTTACTTGATACTTCTAAAATATTTAATACCACTGATCTTTTCCTTTGCTCTGATGCATTTTTCTTGCTTGGCTTTCTAGACAACTACTGTTCTTAACTTTTCTCCTATCCCACTGACCTTTTCTTATTAGTCTTCTTTGCTGCTTTCCTCCCCCCCCCACCCCCCGGCCCCGTTTCTCTGATTTTTAAATGATAGAGGGCCTGGGTCCTAGTCCTTGATGCTCTTTGAATTTCTATATACTCCCAAATCTAAATGATCCTTCAAGATCTTAATGAGCCTTATATAACTATAATCTGACCACTTTACATAGTTTCTTCCTTTGCTTCCTAAATGTCTTTACTTAAATAATACTTTCTCAGGTTAGATCACATTGGACCCTCACACCCAATCACAGCAGTTTCTATTCTTTTTTCCTGTTAGCCTTTATTATTATTTAGCAAATTGTAATTTTTAGTTATGTACCTTTTGTATTGCCCATGAGAGCAAAGATTTAATTTGTTTTGCTTTGTATCATAAACAAATACTATTGTACCCCCCAATGCTTAAAACAATGCCTGACACATAGTTGGAGTTTAGTTAATATTTACTGGATGAGTGAATGAAAAATTGGTACTGAGAATTAGGAAATGTAAGATATTTAGAGCCGTGTGTACAAGAGAAAACAGGTCCTTGGTTATTATCTCCATGGTTTTCCTGTGAGTAAAATTTTAGTTTTATGAAGTAGCAGCTTAATGACAAAAATAACAACTGAGTACTTATTATGTGCAGAAGCCATCCCACATGCTTTTTTCACTTCTTATTTAAGCCATACAATCATAAGAAATAGCTATCATTACCTCTGTTTTATAAATGAGGCTAAGCAACTTGTTCAGAATCACCTTGCTAGTAAGTGATTATGTTGGGATTCAAGATCATTTCATCTGACTCCAAAGTTCAATTTTTTTCCCACTATAATACATGGTTTACTTTTTGGCTCTTGGCTGGTGTTTTGGTTAATGGGGTATTAATGTAAGCAATAAAGTAGTCAGAAAAACTGAATGATACGCCATTAAACCATTTGAGTTTATCATTTTCTTTATTATGCAGACTTAAGTATAATGCAGTTTTAATACCTTCTGTATTTGTGGGAGATCTGAATAGTCAAAATGTAGGGCAAGCATTGTTTTCATTTTTAATTGAAAATTAAAGGTTGCCCTGTATCAAAATCTGCATACATGTAATAATAGAAATAGATATGCTTGACTTTTGTTAGTGTAATATTTGGTTATTAAAAATGGAATTTTATTTGGTTTGACTATTTCTTTTGCATTTAAGAATCAATAAAAAAGCTCTCCTGCAGCTAATTTAAAAATAACAACAAATTCTCATGGATGTAATGCAAATATCTGCTGTGAGGCAAAGCCTGCTTCATTTTATTTATTTATTTCTGCATTCATTACATTGATTACACTGTAATGAGATTCAGGGACCCTAACAATGGAAGAGAAAATTAGATAGGTGCATGTGAGAGAAAATTAGCCAGCTATTTGTCCTACATTTGGACATGACATTGTGATTTTTGTTTTGAGTTTTGTAAATCATTCATTTTGGGACCATAATAAGCAACAAAGATATCATTCAATTTTCCAAATGTAATTTGGAGTAATTTTTTTCTTTTGATACATTTTTGATTATGGGATAAAATGTATTGATAAATTAATCTTTCATATAAAAATCAAAATAGATAAAAAATGTTCATTGTCAATTATATATACTTGAGTAACTGAATGGTTTAGGCATTAAAAGAACTGATTCCTAGCTCCAACATTTACATTTTCTTAATCTCTGTGCCTTGACTTCCTCCTCGGAAAACTCAGCATATCCCAAATCCTGTTTATTTTATGGATATATTGAAACTTTCATCAGGTAATTTATGAAAAATTACTTTGTAAGTTGGAGTTCCTATGTAAAAGTAAAATTAAAGTAGTTTTATTACTATCCTTTGGCATAAAGGGATTATTAAATTTTTTATCAATTTGGGGCACCTGGGTGGTTCCGTCAGTTAAGCACCCAACTCTTGCTTTCATCTCAGGTTATGATCTCATGGGTCATGGGATCAAGCTCCAGTTTGGGCTGCATGCTCAGCAGGGAGTCTGCTTGAAGATTCTCTCTGTCTCTGCCCCCCGCCCCAACCCCACAGGTGCATGCTCATGCACACACAGTCTCTCTCTCTGAAGTAAATAAATAAATCCTGAAAAAAAAAAGTTTTTTCAACTTTATATTTTCTCCAAAATTGATGTAACATTCACCCTTCAAAGTTGTTTGTTAGTTAATGAAGAATTTCCTGGAGTATTAAGTAAGCCCTTTGTGGATTTACCGTACTGGTAAGGAATTAACATCTTAAAACTTACTCAGATTACATTTTCTTTCTCATGTTCCTTTTTCTGTTACTAAAATAATTAATGTTGATATTTAAATTGTTTCTATTTTTTGTGGTTATAAACAAGGCTGTAATGCATTTTTTGAGTGCATATGCCTTCCAGTATTTGTATAATTTAATCCTGACTTTTCTGGTTGACATGGTATGCAGTTTACAAGAGATTCTGCCTAGACACTATCTCAAATGGAAGAAACTTTTGTTAGCCTCTCCCCAGTTCTATTTTATTTTATTTTACTATTTTATTTTATTTTATTTCTCTGAGAGAGAGAGAGAGAGAAACTACATAGGAGGAGGAGCAGAGAGAGGGAGAAAGAGAATCTCAAGCAGACTCCCCACTGAGCACAGAGCCTGATGTGAGACTCAGTATCACAGCCCTGAGATCATGACCTGAGCTGAAATTGAGTCTGCTACCTAACCAACTGAGCCACCCTGGTGCTGCCAATTCTTCATTTTAAATCTATAATTTTAAATCTACAAGATGATCATCTGAACATTGTATGCTACAATATATGTTAAGTATTGAATCATAACTTTTTTGTCAAAAAAGAAAAAGAAAAAATAAGACTTTTTGTTATTGATTTCTAGTTTCATTCTATTGTGGTCAGAGAACATATTTTGTATAACCTGTGTCCTTGGTTTTATGGCCCAGAATATGGTCCATCTTAGAAAATGTTCTGTTCGCACTTAAAAAGAATGTATATTCTGCCTTTTGTTAGGCAGAGTGTTTTATTGATGTCAACTAGATCAAGTTGGTTGTTAGTGTTATTCAAGTTTTCTATATCTGTATTAGTTTGCTAGGGCTTCTGTAATGAAATACCGCAAACTAAATATTCAAGGGTCTGAGGTCAACGTATGGGCAGAGCCATTCTTCTTCGGAAGGTATTAGGAAAAAGATTTATCCCAAGCCTCTCTTCTAGCTTCTGGTATTTTCCTGACTTGAGGTAGCATAACTCTAAAATTCACATAACATGTTTGTCTCTGTGTCCAAATTTCCTTTTTTTATGATCCAATCCAATCATATTGGACTGGGGACCTATGGTACACTGATAAGACCTTGTCGTAATTTAGCTAACTACCTCTGTAATGTTCTATTTCCAAATAAGGTCATATTCTGAGATATTGCGGGTTAGGACTTCAACATCTGAATTTTTGAGGGGACAAAATTTAACCCTTAACAATATCCTTACTGATTTTTTGTTTACTTTCCTATATATAATTGAAACAGGTATTAAAATCTCCAACTCTCTGTATTTGTCTATATTTGTATTTCCTTATAGTTCTATCAGATTTTCTTTATGTATTTTCAAGTTCTATTATTAGGTACATAAGCTCTTACAACTGTTAAGTTCTCTTGATGAATTAACTCCTTTATCATTATAAAATAACCTCCTTCCTTCTTGGTAAATATATAATATTTTTTGTTTTGATATTGATTTTGTCAAATATTAATATAAACACTCAAGCTTTATTTTGATTTGTGTTTATCTGTATTCATGTTTATCTGTATATCTTATTAGTCATCTTTGCTGTTTTTTAATCTCTATCTCATTTCTCTGTTTGAATTTATGAACTATGGATTCTTAGAAATGTCTTGACACATAGGCCGTGTGAAGATTTGAAACAAAATGTTTAATAACTTAAATGTTCCTCACTGTTTGAAGAGACCTCAGTAGATGAAGAGGTCTCATTATTTTCTATTATTTTCAGCCAGCAACATGCACATGATGCGTAGAAAAGATCTTGGGGAACCGTGCAAGATGTCCGAGTTATCTCCCTGCTTTGACTGTGGCCCTTAATTTTGGGTATCCTTGAAATTATTAGTAAAGTTTGATAGTCAGTAAGAACTCTAATTTGTGGGAATCTGATCCTTTCGACAATCAGATCCTTTTGTTGGCTCATATGTTTAAACATTTAGATGCGCATCTGTCAAAAAAAGAATTTTAAATTTTCTAAAACATTTTGATTTTTTCAAAAAGATTTTATTTATTTATTTGACATACAGAGATTACAAGTAGGCAGAGAGGCAGGCAGAGAGAGAGGAGGATGCAGGTTCACCGCTGAGCAGAGAGCCCATTGCAGGGCTTGATCCCAGGACCCTGAGATCATGACCCGAGGTGAAGGCAGAGGCTTTAACCCACTGAGCCACCCAGGCGCCCCTAAAACATTTTGATTTTTAAGGTCCCATGGGGAGTAGCTGAGGTATATGGCCTGAGGGATAGTAGGGAAATAAGCTTTCCAATTAAAGATTTATTACTCTCTTCAGATTTAAAACAGATGAATAGCGGGGTGCCTGGGTGGCTCAGAGGGTTAAAGCCTCTGCCTTCGGCTCAGGTCATGATCCCAGGGTCCTGGGATCGAGCCCTGCATTGGGCTCTTTCCTTGGTAGGGAGCCTGCTTCCTCCTCTCTCTCTCTGCCTGCCTCTCTGCCTACTTGTGATCTCTCTCTGTCGAATAAATTTAAAAAAAAAAACAAAAACAAAAACAGATGAATAGCAACTTTAAAACTGGCAATAGTTATCCCAAAGTTCCTATCCCTAGTAAATCTGTTACTGTTTTCCCCTCTTCTATATTCTAACATGGGTTCTACAGGTAGAAGGAAGTTTACTTGAACTTACTGAGGAGAGGGATGATTTGTGTAAATGAGGGTCCCCTGCTATTAGCTGAGTTCCCTCTTGTCTTCCCTGGTCAGCATGTGCTTGCTGGCATATGCTGCTGTGTTGTGAGCTGGTGAGACTCATCTTCTGATCTCTCTGCAAGACCAATGAATAGGGGAATGTCTCTCTTAGTCTATAGACTAGGCATCATCTTGAAATCTGCTCTTCCTATAGGTCCACTGAGACTTAGTCATATCGCCCCTCAAACCCCAAGACCTTGAATCACTCATCCCTCATCATAATGGCCTTATGTCAGACCCACTGGCTTCAGACTATGTGTGAATGCTTGGATATTTTTTGTAACCCATGGACTCAAAGGAATAATGTGAACAAAGGAGAGGTATGCTTCCTCCTACCCTCTTTGGCTGAAATGTTCTCCACACAATTTCTAATTTTTTGCAGCGTTTCATATTGTGGTAGATGATTTTCCTCTAGAATCTCTAGGGGTGAGTGAGGCAAAAGCCTATAGAATTTCAACTTTACCCTGTCTTATGCTTTGCTGTCACTGACTCTTGCTAATAGGGGCAATAATAAAGAGCTTGACATCCAACCTTTTTGCTCTACTCTTGGTACTTGCTATCCCTTTTAGCTTATCTCTTGCAATCTTCTTTCCTCTGTTGAAGGAGTTTCTCTATAACATAAACATTTACTTTCTGTTTCATGACCTTCTTTGAACCCATCTTCTGCTTCCTGATGCAGTAAATCTCAAACTAATACTTAATGTCTGAGCACTGTAGGAGGACATGATTTATGGGATCATAATCATATATTGGTTTGAGATTTCCAAAGTTATTGTCCCCAATTTGCAAATCAAACCTACTACAAATGAAGGAAGCAGATCAGAGAGTGTTCAGATTTTATTAAGAAGATTTCCAGGGGTGTTGGAACTAGATGAAGTTGTAGGGATGAATTGCCATTTATTAAAAAAAAATTGTCTGCAAGGGGAGCTAGATGGTGGTGCAAAGCATAGTATAATTAAATGAGGTATGAGGGTCCTGCTGACTCCTTCAATACATAGGACACTTATCATAGCTTATTTCATATAATGCTTTTCATTAACTTTGCAAGTTAGATTTTTTAAAATATAAACACTCCTTTATCTGTAAAGAGCTGGTAAAGAAAGTTACAGCCAAGTGTGACAGGGACAGAATATGAACTCAGAAATCCCTGTTTTGTGAATCCCAAACCTGTGTCTATCTATCATATCATTCTATAGGTGCTGTAAAAAACCCGAGGCTCATGTCTGCAGAACTAGACAGTCTGTAATCTACCCCATAGCACTCATGAAAGGAATAAACAGGCTATTGTGTTCTATGTGATTTTTTCCCATTTAAGTAAAGCCTGTACACACCTATTTTTCTGATTAAACTCTTATAGATATACACATTGGTAGGGAGACTATTCCTGAGTGTTGCATAGCTGTAGGGAAAAAACCCTGACAACTGATAAGTGAAACAAAGTTTAGGATTTGTAAAGGAGGTAACTATAAATGTACATTAGTGTTTGGGGAGAAACAAAGTGAAACATTTTTAGTAAAGGATATCATAGATGCTTAAAAATATGTTGCTATAAAAAACTTAAATTGGGCTCAACAGTTCTTGAGACTTTGATCTAAATCAAAAGGTTTTTGGACAGCTTATGGATTTTTTCTTCCCTGAAACTGTTGGAAATCATAGATTTGAAAAGGAATTTCACACAGATATGATTATCACAGCAGTGATAAGCTGTTATCTCTACAGAACATAAGGAGTCAAGTCAGTGTTTTGTGGGACAAGGTTCCTTAGCCATGGAGATACCGGAGGCTGGTGTGGCAAAGCATGGGATATTATGCATGTTAAAGGAATCCCAATGAAGTTTCACCAAGAGAAACTTCACCAAGTCACTTAAATATAAATAAGGTGCTTTCATATTGAATGGCTTGGAAATGGGAACTTTTGCTCTTTCTCCATGAATTTTAATTTAACAAGAATGTATAGCCATATGAGCTAAAATGTTATCATCTGAAGCCATAATCTCCACATTTTCCAAATTGCACCCCTTATTAGTAAAGTATTTTAAAGCACACTTCTTCAAATTATATTCCTTTTATTTATTTAAAAATTTTGGCATTAGTATATATTATAAAAGCACACAAATGGAAATTTAAAGCACCAGTAAAATGAAATAATAACATGAAAATTTTTAAAAACTTTTTGCTTTTACTTAAAATACTAATATTTTTAATACAAATAAGATTGAGTGTATTTCATTCTTTTTGAAATAGGTGGTTGAACATTTTTGTGATCCAGTTTTTTGAAGGTATTATTCTAAGGCCATAAAATGTGGAGGAGATCTAATGCCATAGCTAGATTTCTGTGGATTCTCAAGTGAATTAAGAGTTTTATCATCACTTTGGCTTTAAATTGTTATTTTTGTTGGGTGTCATTTACAGATCTGACCTCTAAACTGTTTTGTGCTCAATGCAGAGAATCAGTAACTTTCTTTTTCACAAACTGCATTGGGATGTTTGATATCTCTGCTCTTAAATGTTATCGGTTCTCCTAATATCAAGACTTTCTCATGGACCAACTTTGCCCATGGGCTCGGGCCTCTTACAAGTAGATTCTGCTTCCTCTCAAATCCTTCTCTGTTGTTACTCTTACTCAGCTCCTTCCATATCCAATTATATTTCATATAATTTATATAATTTCATGTAATAATTATATATATATATATATATATTTGTTTATATATCACAAACCACTAGTCTCAATAAAGAATTTACAGAGACTTTAAATGTCTTCCTTTCCTTTCTTCCTCCATCATCCCTTTATAGAAGGAAGGGAAGAGGACCTAGATTCAGTTTACACTCTGAATGATGCAGTTGTCTTCAGAAAGCAGAAATGGTTAAAAATAGTTTTGTTTTTAACTGAGCTGAAATTCACATAACATAAAATTATCCCTTTTAAAGTATACAATGCGGTAGCACTTAGTACATTCATAATGCTGTGCAACTACCACTTCTGTCTAGCTCAAAAACGTTTTCCTTAGCTCAGGTGCAACCTCATTCCCATTAAACAGTCATTCTCTATTTCCTCTTGTCCCAGCCCCTGACAGCAACGTCATAGAACATATGATCTTCTGTGTCTGATTTGTTTCACTTAGTACAACATTTGCGAGATTCAGCCTTGTTGTAGCATGTATCAGCACTTTATAATGGTTGAGTAATATTCCATTTCTTATACATACCATATTTGTTTATCCATTCATCTGTTAATTATCCGTTAATTATCCATTCATTTGTTAATGGACATTTCTACCTTTTGGCTGTTGTGACTAGTGCTACTTTAAGTGCTACTTTAAGTACTTTGTGTACAAGCATTTGGTATAATTTTGGTTTTAAATAAAATTTCTCATTCCTTAATACTATTTTCTCTTTTGTATGTTTAATCAATTTCTACAGTGATCTGACATCTATTGGGGTACTTGAATTTTATACTGATCACTACTTTGGCTTTCCATTCACACCCCTACTCTACCTGCTGGGGAGCTTCTGTTTTAACTCTTTTCCTCAGGAGGGCGTGGAGACTAGATTTGGCCAGTGCTTTGGTCCTGGATCACCCTGCTGCTCACTGGTGTAAGTGGGAAAGAATGTTGAGTCACTGCCTGAAGACATGCAGTATGAAGCTGAGGCAAGAGTGATCATTTGAAAGGAAGACCCAGAAGTATTGGGCCTTGGAAGCTGAAGGAAACAGGGGCAATAGTTTAAAGCCAGGTTCTGGGATTCAGTGGACATGATTTAAGACAAAGACACATTTCTGTCCCATTCCTATGTTCTTTCAGTGCATATGTCTCATATTTTTATGACTTGCTTTGTCTTTTTGAGGTTAAATGTAACCTCCGCCATCAGCTAGAGGCTAGGTATTACTTCTTATCCCATAAATCAGAATCAAAAGACTGCTGTCATCACTTTTGTTAGTGATCAGTTGTATTGATAAAAAGTTGACTTAAACTTTGTTACTTTTCATCTAAGGCTTCTGTGCTACATTGGAAGCATGCAGGGATAACAAGTGAGAAGCAATTGTAAGGAGAGAGCATTATTAACACTCAGTTACAACTTCTGAGCCATGAGTTAACTGCTTGCCTACAAATCTATGTGTTTATGGTTTTTTTTTCCCAGCTAGTCAATTCCTCCTAAATCTTCGAGCAATTGTATAATCAATGTGGCTGCTTAAACACTTAAAGCAGATGGAGTCAATAAAATTTCCTAAAGAAATTGGAATTAACTCTGTGTTGCCTTTTATTCTGTGGGAAAAGAGATTATGTTTATTGTCCATTTGACAGGTTTTTATTTGCAGGTTTACTTGAGGGAGTCAAAATTAAAGCAAATAAATGTTAGAGGGAGAATATTGCTTATAGTGAAGACTAAGAATATTATATGGATTTTTTATTGTTAACATTTTTATTTTTTCTAATTTTATTGAAGCATAATCAACATAAAATTATATATATATATATAATATGTATGTGATAGTTGAACAAGCATATACATTGTGAAATAATTACCACACAAATTAATTCATACATTCATCATCTTATATTATTACCTTTTGTGTGTGTGTATGTGTGTGTTGAGAATAGTTAAAATCTATTATCTACTAGATTTCATGTATCCAATGCATTATTGTTAACTGTAGCCACTATACTGTACATTAGATTCCCAGAATTTATTCATTTTATAACAGAAAATTTATGCCCTTTGATCAACATCATCCCAACATCTATCCTCTATCCCCTGGTAACCACCATTCTACTTTTTATTTCTGAGTTCAACTTTTTAGATGACACATATAAGTGACATCATATATATTTGTCTTTCTATGTCTAGATTGTTTACTTAGCATGATGTCCAATCCATGTTGTTGTAAATAGCAGGATTTCCTTCTTTCTCGTAGCTGAATAATATATAAATACATATATGTATATATGGTATATACATATATACCACACCTTCTTTATCCATTAAAATGTTTGGTGGACACTTAGGTTGTTTCCAGGTCTTGGCTATTGTGAGAAATGCTGCAATGAACATAGGAGTGCAGATAACTCTTCAAAATACTGGTTTCTTTTGGATATATGCCCAGAAGTGGGATTGCTGGATCATATGGTAGTTCTATTTTTAAATTTTTGAAAAACCTAAATTTTGAAAAACCTGATACAGCCATTTATCAGTTTACATTCCTACCAACAGTGTACAAGGTTTCCCTCTTCTCCTCGACAATACTTTTATCTCTTTGTCTTTCTCATACAAGCCATCCTAATAGATATGAGGTGATATTTCATTGTGGTTTTGATTTGCATTTCCCAGATTAGTGATGTTGAGCGTGTTAGTTGTCTACATATGTGTGAGTCTGTTTCTGGGCTCTGTTTTCTATTCCATGGGTCTCTTGACCTGTTTTTATGCAAGTACCATACTGTTTTGATTATTATAGCTTTATAGTGTAGTTTGAGATAATTAAATGTGATGCCTTCGGGTCTGTTCTTCTCTCTCAAGATGGCTTTGGCTATTTGGGGTCTTTTGTGGTTCCTGTAAACTTTAGAATTGTTTTTGCTATTTCTATGAAAAAATGCCATTGGAATTTTGATAAGGATTGCATTGAATCTGTACATTGGTTTGGTTAGTAAGAACATTTTTACAGTATTAATTTTTCTAATTCAAGAACATAGGATATTTTTCCATATATTTATGTCTCCTCATTTTTTCTGTCATCAGTGTCTTATAGTTTTCAGTGTACAAGCCTTTCTTTTCCTTGGTTAAATTTATTCCTAAGTATTTTGTTCTTTCTGATGCTATTGTAAATGGAATTGTTTTCTTAATTTCTTCTTCAGGAAATTTGTTGTTAGTGTATAGAGATGCCATTGATTTTCTAGTGTCGATTTTGTATCCTATGACATTATTGAATTTGACTATTATTCTGTGTATTTTGAAGGGCAAACTTTTTAATTTGAATAAACCCTGACTTCTCAATTTTTTTATCATTTTTTTTAAATTTATTTTCAGCATAACAGTATTCATTGTTTTTGTACCACACCCAGTGCTCCATGCAGTCCATGCCATCTCTAATACCTACCACCTGGTTCCCCCAACTTCCCACTCCCTCCACCTCTTCAAACCCTTCAGATTGTTTCCTTTTATGGACTATACGTATTTTTGTTGTGTTTTAAAGATCTTTGCCTAACCCAAGGTCACAATTTTCCCCTATGCTTTCCTCTAAAGATTTTATGACTTTTATTTACATTTAGGCCTATGATCCATTTTAATTTAGGCTTCCAATACATTTTGATACCAATTATAATAGAAGACATTGGATATACTAGTTATAATAGTTATTTGGTTGTAAGAAGCATGAACTTACTTAAGTGTTTCAAGTAAAAGTAAATTTATTGAATGAATACTGGGAAATCTGATGGAGGCTAATTTTAGAAGTATAATAGGGTCTCATGAGAATTGGAGTCATTAGGCATCTTCTCTCTCTTGTTCTTCTTTCTTATTTGCCCACATAAACTCAGGTTTGTACTTTGGCCAAAATGTCCCTTTTCTTCAACACTTGAGAAACCCGGGTCTGTTGGAAGCATTTGCCATGGACTACTCATACGTTTTCTCTGTTTTCTACCTTTATGTCACCTTCTTGGCTTCCAGATTGTTGGTTTACTATTCATTTTTGTATGAGTGTGCTTTTGCTTCGTATACTTTCCTGATGTCAGTAGATGTGAACCTTACTTAAAATAATTCCTTTTCTAGCTTGTTCCCATGGTTTTGCATGGGCTGTTACCAGGTTTCTCATTACTATTAGGTGAAAATAATCCAGATGTTTGAAAGTTTTTTAGGATCATGAATCTTAAATTTGCCTAAATGGTTAAAAAGTGTTATCCTTGGGGTGCCTGGGTGGCTCAGTGGGTTAAAGTCTCTGCCTTCAGCTCAGGTCATGATCTCAGGGTCCTGGGATCGAGCGCCTCATTGGGCTCCCTGCTCACTGGGGAACCTGCTTCCCTTCCTCTCTCTCTGCCTGCCTCTTTGCCTACTTGTGATCTCTGTCAAATAAATAAATAAAATCTTTAAAAAAAAGTGTTATCCTTTATTGCATTACCATTTAAAAAGAATTAATGTGACTATTTGACAATAAAAGAAGGCCTCTTTCTTATTTTGCAGATCAACTGAAGTTTTTATCTTCATTCAGGAAATAGCATCTGGATGACCCTTATTATAACATGTTATATAATGACTATAATACTGACTAGAGAATAGTTGAGGCATTAGGTGACATATTTCTATTGCAAATGCTAAATTCTGACCTCCATCCCATTCTAAGCCATTAATTGGGAACTTGGGAAATTTTAATTGAAAACTTTCTACAAGCTTCCATAAAGGGCTAGTCCTCTTCTGTTTCCTTCTACATCTATGTTACACATCTCACTCTGCTTTGTGCCCCAGGAAGCTGTTATGTGGGCTATGTAAATAGTTCCCTAGATCTCTGGATTTTGTTTGGGTTTGGCAAATTGGAAGTCCTAATCAAAATGAGTAACTATCTTTTTTTTCTTTTTCTCCACACAGAAAGAAAAGTATGATTTGAACCTCTGATCTTTTCTTGTGAAATCTGTTGGTGTATGTGATCTGGATGGTTGGTGCAAAGCTGCTTTTGTAAAGAAGTATCAGTCATCAGGAGTGCTACTGGCCTTTCCCAGCAGATGATGTTTTTCTTGCTATTCCTTCTTTTCCTCTTTATCCTCACCTTTTTCCTTTTTATTTTTGAAGTTGTGCCATACTGTGTACATAGAATTTTCTATGCCAAAGTGAGGGTCAACTAAATCCTTAAGTGTCAAGACATGTCAAGAAGTACAATTATGACTTTTGGAAACTTTGGTCAGATCAAGGATTTAAAAAAGAGGTCAAAGGGGTGCCTGGGTAGTTCAGTCAGTTAAACATCTGCCTTCAGCTCAGGTCATGATCCTGGAGTCCTGGAATCAAGTCCCCCATCAGGCTCCCTGCTCAGTGGAGAGCCTGCCTCTCCCTCTCCCTCTGCTGCTCTCCCTGCTTGTATTCTCTCTCCCTCTCTGTCAAATAAATAAATAAACAAATAAAATCTTTTGAAAAAAAGGAAAAGGAAAGAAAAGAGGTCAAAGAGTTAGAAGTTAGAAAATTGTCTTGGTAGACTTCTGTTGTCATTCTGTGAATTCCTACCTACGTCTTAGACAAGGGATGCAAGAATTGAGGGGGCTCTCTTACTCATACCTGACAAGCTGATTTAGTCTTTGATTGCAAGAGGAAAGTCAGATTTTAGCCCACAGTTTAATAGAATAAAGGAACCATGAGTGTTTCCTGTGGATCAGAGGTAGATCCCATAGGACAGAGCAATGCAGAGATCTGGTTTTGGTTTTACCCAAAAGAGGGAGTGATGGGATTCCAATGGTGAGAGTCCGTGTACAGTGACATCAGACAACCAGGAGCAGACTCATGAAGGAACAGAATAATATATCATTAATGTTATAGAATTTGAAGTCAGAAGGGCCCAGGACAGGAGCTTCTGATGGGTTCAAAAAAGCATCCACAGGAGAAGGAATCAGCTTGAAACATCTGCGGTGAATGTTGTGGTCTAGTATACAACACATTTAAAAGTGTCCTATGGGCATATGATACTCTCTGTATGATATAAAGTTAGGAATAATGTTTTTTCCATTAAAAGTTTATTATTGAAGTATAGTTGACATATAATGTTATATGAGTTTCAGGTGTACAAAGTAATTCAACAATTCTACACATTACTCATATACTAACCATGATAAGTGTAATCACCATCCATTACTGTACATTTTATTCTTCTTAATTATAATTGATTTCCTTTATGACACTTATTTTTACTTACTTGAATGAACATAAATAATTGGTTGTTGAAGACTGCCATTCAAATTTTGTTTCTTGTCTTTGCATCTGGTAGCTTTTGTTTTATAATTTAGTTTGATGCATGAATATTCAAAACTGCTATATCTTAATTACAAAAACTGTCATGATCCCAATAAATAATTGATAAAGGACATGGAAAGTTCATTTGTAAAAGAGAAAAAAAATGCAAAAATGTATATGTGAAAAATGTTAAATGTGAGTAATAAACAGTAAATTACTGTGTTCATTGAAAAATATTCATTAACAAATTTTTTAAAAGATTTTATTTATTTATTTGTCAGAAAGAGAGAGAGAGAAAGCACACAAGCAGGCAGAGAGGAAGGCAGAGGCAGAGAGAAAGGCAGGCTCCCTGCTGAGCAAGGAGCCCGATGTAGGACTCGATCCCAGGACTCTGGGATCATGACCTGAGCAGAAGGCAGCGGCTTAACCCACTGAGCCACCCAGGCATCCCTCATTAACAAATATTTATTGAATATCTATTATGTGTCAACCACAGAGTTGCCCAGTGGAGGCATACAACTAATATCAGATGTGGTCCTTGTTCTTATTGTGCAGGTGGAGAATAATAGGTCATATTTTTATGTATTTTTATTTTGCCTATCAAATCAGCAAGTATAAAAATTATAACGCATAATGCTGATAAAGATGCATTGGTTAAGGTATTCTTACAAACTGGTGATCATAGTTTTTGGAAATTTGTCAATATTGGTCATACTTTTTAATCTAATTATTGTAATTATTGTATTTGTAGAGGTCTTTAGTAAGAAAATAATAAAGAAGTTAAAAACATGAATAACAATTTTTAATAGCACAGTTTATCTTAGCAAAATTATATAACTCCAATGTTCAGCTAATAGTCGGAGGTTATGTTATGGAATGCTTATGATAAATTGCTAAGTAAAAAGTAGATTATGGGGGCGCCTGGGTGGCTCAGTGGGTTAAAGCCTCTGCCTTCGGCTCCGGTCATGATCCCGGGGTCCTGGAATCGAGCCCCGCATCGGGCTCTCTGCTTAGCGGGGAGCCTGCTTCCTCCTCTCTCTCTCTCTCTGCCTGCCTCTCTGCCTGCTTGTGATCTCTGTCTGTCAAATAAATAAATAAAATCTTTAAAAAAAAAAGTAGACTATGAAATTTTCTGTATAATTTCCACTATGTAATACATCTATTAAAAAGGTACAAAGACAGTACATTAAAATGATAATAGAAAATTAAACAAGAAGCTCTCCTTATGGTTTGGGTGCACGCAAACAGACTTGCCTCCACCTCCTAATCTCTCACCTCATCTCGGTGAGATTTCAGCTACGAGGACATTGAGGGAAGCTTGGTGAACATTTCATTCTGATGAGGGTGGCAAGTAATCCCAAGACTCTTTCCTTTGGAGGTCGATGTCTATAACAGCTGCTGTTCTTTCTCTAGGTTGAAATAATTTTTCCTGTGTTCCAGCTACAGAATTTGGGTTTGTTCTTCATTTACTCACTTTAGATACTCTGGCAGACTTCATTTAGCCGTTTGGATCACTGGAGAATCATATGCTATATAGGTTATATGATAGTAAATTGACAGGTTAAACAAATAGGACATCAACGTATACTGTATATTAAAATAGAAATTAAACCTGCAATTTTAGCTAATGTAAAATCTTAAAAAATTGCTTTGAAGATCTTTCAAAAAGCTAGACAGTACTGTGGAAGGTACAATTGCTATACTGTAGAGATAATTATTAGAATAAACTCCATTTATTGCTTTGTCAGCAAGAAAAATGCTAAAAATATAACATGGTAATAGGACAAATGTATAACTTGGGAATGAGCATCTGAAACCAATGAATTTTGGTTTGATCAATGCCTTTTTCTTTTTTGCTGCTGTCTGGCTTTACTAGTCATTGAATATCACCAAAAGAAAGCCAAGGGAGGAGAAAGAAATGGAAGAAAGTTTGAATAAAGAGCAAATGCAAAAATGTATTCCTATTTATATATACTTGCTTTCATATAGAGGATATACAAAATATGCCTTTATGTGTTCATGTCAAAATTTTTAAACTTTACAAACTTCCAAGTCCTCCTATCATGATTTTATGATACATATCTGAATATAATTAATGATGTCAAAGTAAATGTCTCTGGGGACAATTAAATGTTTTACAAACTCTACTTATTGGCTTAGTCATTTTAAACAGTTTCAAAACAGCCCAAATCCTAGAACAAAGTAAGAATGACACATTTGTGGAGGTTTAGTTCAGTGTAATGTGACCAGAGGGTAATACTAAATCTCACCTTACTTGCTTACCATTGCCTTTATAAAACTGTGGGCTTAAGAGAACATCAGACATGGTAATGACTGAAAATAAGAACATGGTAAACTACTTCCAGAATCTGAAGTGTCAGACTGTTAAGAGTGAATGTGTAATTGAGATTAGCCTGTTGATGATGCCATTCAAGAAAGTTTCAGACTGTGCCTCCGGAGGGGCTTGGGGTCGTTGGGGTGTAGCACCAAGAAAGTGTTGATAAGTGTGAGTGTAACTTGAGAGAATTGAAACCTCAATCAGTTGTACTCTACTCCAGTCAAAAGAGAATTATATATTAACAAACAGGGAGAGGGTTTGCCAAGAGCCTCAAAAGGAGGAGCTCAAGCTTTTGTTTATCTCTGTCTCGGGAAGGGAGAGTCCTTCCAACCACCTGAGAATTCTAACCTTGTACATCCTCCTCTACTAAAGGGATGAGTACGTTGACCAACACAGCTCAGTGGCTTTTGAAGTAGTGAATCCTCTTACTCTGATTCTACAATTGTCAAGCAAAAATTTGTACATTTTAACTACAGAATTTTTATCAGGGAGACAAATAACAGATCCTTTCTGTTCTGGCATCAAATAAGTTAATTGAATAATTCAGTAAATATTTATTGAGCATCTGTTGTATGTCTGGGTCTAAGGTCTAGTTTAGGATTTATCTCATTAGTGGTTATTTGTCATTATTAAAAACATTATGACACAATGTTATATTTATTTGGACTCTATTTTTGTTTAGACTCTATTTTTATTTGGACTCTTATAATCTGATTAGCACGTTAGTCACACTGACTTGTGTTAATATGTAAGCATTGTCCCAAACTTAGTTTTTAGAGATGCAGGGAAGAATAAGATTCTTGACTATTGTAATGTCCCCCAAATGGTTATACAGAACACAGATATTATCTGCATGATTAGCTTGTCACCTTCAATGACATCTCTACCTTCTTTCTTCTAACCTGAAACAATATTTTCAGAAGCCGTGATGAGACAAGATTTCAAATGAAGCATGTCAAAAAGTGAAAATGATCTTCATAACACTATTCCTGAGTAAGGATAATGTAAGAGGGGATGTATTGATACTCAGATTCTTACACAAATTAGAATAAATACAAGTAAATCACATTTTAAGTCATCTAATTTAGTCTATAAAATATATTATTTTTCCATTTAGAAAATCAAAGCACAAATGTTAATTTAAAGGAGTTTCTTTAAAACAATTTTGTTTATAATGTCATATTTTGTTTGAAATACATTTTTTCTTAGCTAAATTTTTAAACTTAATTTTCTTTCCTTCCTTTTTTCCTTTCCTCCCTCCCTCCCTCCCTCCTTCCTTTCTTCCTTCCTCATAGCTCAGGTTATACGAACCTTCCCTATGATCATGCTAATCTCTGTCTATTCTGATCTACACTGTAATGCTATGTAATTTTGTTCAGCCTTAGTATTAACTGCAAATTCTTACACATACAAAGACTGCTCACTTGCTACATCCATACTAAGTTGTAGATGAGGCTTTATTTTTTTTTTCTGCACAGCTACAGTTAATAAAAACTATATGTACACCTCCACTTAATATACCTCGAAATGTTCCAGTGTACTTGGCTTTTTCTTCATTTATGTAGATAGTTTTTGTTAGATAAGTAACTTCCGTTCCGAAATCTGAGCTCAGAGGACTACAGTTACTCCTTTTTTTTTTTTTTCTTTTTAAAGATTTTATTTATTTGAGAAAGAGAGAGAGGGAGAGGGAGCACAGGTTGGGGGGTGGAGGCAGAGAGAGAGGGAGAAGCAAACTTCGCACTGAGTATGGAGCCCAGCTGGACTTGGGGCTTGATCCCAGGACCCAGGGATCATGACCTGAGTCGAAGGCAGATGCTTAACTGACTGAGCCACCCAGGTGCACCAGGATTACGCTTACTTACTATATGTCATAATTAAACATCTCTTTGGTTTGCACGTATCTGTAGGTTATAAGGGGTTCCTTTGAGGACAGGCAGTTTTCATTTTGAATAACAGGAAAACACACACACACACACACACACACACACACACACACACACACAATGTAGGTGCAAATGTGTCTGAGTAGGTCTGTGTGTTTTTATATATTGCAACTTTTATATTTGTTAATGTTATGGATTCTCAGAGAAGTTATGAATGCAAATCATAAACCGAATAAAGTATCTGTGGAGTAGTAGCCCAGAGATCTGACTCAGATCTTTTTGTTGTTGTTCACATATGTTTATGACAGCTTCTTCTCATTATGGCAAAAACGAACCAGTCCTCCAAAATTATGCCAAAAAACAAAGCAACAGTAAAAACAAAACAAAACAATGCTGCATATGTAGAATTGGGAACTTATCAATTAAATTATTGTATATAAAGCTAAAGACATGTTATCCAGGCATTAAACTGCTACTTACAAGTAATTTTGCCTGTAAATTAAAAAAAATCAGTTAAAAATGTCTAGTGTTTTTTTAAAATGAAAAACAAAGATATACATTAAAGTATTAATATTTGCTACTTCAGGGAGAGCAAAATTATATTTTATTTTAATATTTTACTTTGTCTATCATTTATGTATCTATACTAAACATGTTCTTTATACTTGAAACCAACAAACCTTACTAAGATAATTTAGATGTATTTATTTTGTAGTTTCCTTCTTTACAATACCATATCATTCACATCCCTACTTATATGAGCAAAGACAGAGGCCTTTAAATTTTTTTTTAAAGATTTTATTTATTGGGACACCTGGGTGGCTCAGTGGGTTAAAGCCTCTGCCTTCAGCTCAGGTCATGATCCCAGGGTCCTGGGATCGAGCCCAGCATTTATTAAATAAATAAAATCTTTAAAAAAAAATAAAGATTTTATTTACTTACTTGACAGTCGGAGATCACAAGTAGGCAGAGAAGCAGGCAGAGAGAGAGGGGGAAGAAGGCTCCCCGCTGAGCAGAGAGCCCGATGCTGGGCTCGATCCCAGGACCCTGGGGTCATGACCTGAGCTGAAGGCAGAGGCTTTAACCCACGGAGCCACCCAGGCACCCCAGAGAGTAGCTATAATTTCTATTTCCTAGCTCTTTTGTGTTAATTGTAAGTTTCCTTATAAGGAAGTAATACACTATTAAATTTAAAGGAAATTATTAAATGTGTCTTTGTCAAATGGAGAAACAAATATAAAATAAATTTTATTATAATATGTGTTTTCATTAAATAGATTAATAGGCATATAATTAACTATTCCTGTAATTGGAGATGGTTTTTCAAATACTGAATACTTGAACTGCTAGTTGATGGAGTTCCTCACTCTTCTATACTACTCATACTCATTTAATACATTAGCTATTACATACACACATCTAATCTTTGCACTGTTTTTTCCATTTTATCTCATTAATACAACATTCTATGCAATAGGTATTATCTCACCCATATTTATTTATTTATTTATTTATTTATTTTTTAAAGATTTTATTTATTTATTTGACAGACAGAGATCACAAGTAGGCAGAGAGGCAGGCAGAGAGAGAGAGGAGGAATCAGGCTCCCTGCTGAGCAGAGAGCCCGTCACCCATATTTAAAAGAGGAAAATAAATCACACAAAATAACTAGCTCAATGTCAGAATGATAGTATGTGACAAAGAAGAAATTAGTACCTAAATCTGTTTGACCTCTAAGCAATGATGTGGTATGCATCTCTAAAAGAGAAGAGATTCAATTTGCAAACCAACTTCAGTATTTTGGGGGGTCATTTTGTTATGCACAGTCAGACTCAGTGAAGATCCTGTCACTTTATTCCCAGCTGATTTATTCTTTGGATGAAAAGAAATCTTAGAGCTGTCAGTATGCCAGTTTAGGGACAATTTTTAGACCAGAACATCCTAAGATATCCTATATTTCAGTTATTCTTTATGTGACCATCTTTTTTTTTTAATGTTATGTTAGTCACCATACAGTACATCATTAGTTTTTGATGTAGTATTCAATAATTCATTATTTGCATACAGTCGGTGGCAACCATTATGATAGAAGACTAAACAAAGATTGTCATATGTATACAAGGATGAGGCAGGATATGAAAAATTAATTTCCAGAGGCTGCAATAGGGTAATGTAGGTGATTCAGTCTAACTGAGGGGGCATAGGAGTGTCCTGAGTGGGAGTGTCACCATGGAGCAGTTCATAAGGTTCAGGAAAGTAATGGGGCATTAATTCATGTCACTTCTCCTGGCCAATCCAAGGACATTGATGGAGGGCACTCACCAGATAGTAGCTAGAACAGGTGTCTCTTTATCACAGGACAAGAGATGGATGGTTTAGACCTTGCTTGTACTTGCACAAATTTCCCTGGTGTGGAGACTGGATGGGACTGGAAATGTCTTTGCTAATTTTCTTCTTCCCACATACCTCCTCTCTCTTCCTCACCAGATTTAGTGGCTTGTCCTAGAACTTAAAAACCGATCCAACTCCCCTTTTCCCTCCTAGCCACACGGCTCTCACCTGGCCTCCTGACTTTTCCTCACACTTTTGTCTGGAGAATATTATGACAAAAACACACCCATGCTGAGCTTCCTTCAGTTGCTCTCTTTCAGACTCCAGGAGCTTTTTTTTCCTGTCAACAAAACTCTCACTTTGCAAATCAAAGTCCTCACATGTGAAAGTTGTTTGTGATAATGGCTTCAAAAGTTTATTTAGTGCATGCCTCTGATGGGTACTAAGAACAGAAGGAAAGAGGAACAGAACTATAAACATTTTTTTTTAAGGAAAGCAGTATCTGTACATAATTATAAAATCAAATAATTTTACAAGTCTTATGATTAAATACCTTCATCCCTTGCTCTTTCCCTCACCACCCCCAAGTTTTTCTCTGTAGACACAAACATTTCAACATTTTCCGTTGGTTCTTTTGGCATTTGCCTCTATCATCCAAAAGAACATGCTTGGTTTTCAGTTTTGTATATTGTGATAGGCAGATAATGGCCTCCAAATATATCTACTTCCTAATCTCCAGAAATCGTGAGCGTGTTGCGAGTGGCAAGGGACAGGTGAGGGAATGGATGGAATTACAGGTTCTAAGCAACTGGCCCTAGGATTAGGAGAGGAGTCTGGGTTATCCAGGTGGGGCTAATGTAATCACAGTTTCCTTTAAATGTAGAAGAGGGTCCTAGAGATTCTGCATTAGAGCAATGGGTTGTGGGAAAGACAAGCACCTGTTCCTGGCTTTGAAGCTGGAGGAGTGCCTACCCACCCCCACCAACTCCCCAAGCTGGGAAATCCGAGAAAACTGGCTTTTCCCTCCAGCAAGAAACACTGATGTGCTTCACACCTTCAGTTTGATGTAGTGAGAGACCCGTTTTGGACCTCTGTGCTCCAGAACTGTAAGTTACTAAGTTAATGTTTATTTAAACCGCTGAATTGGTAGTCATTTTTCTTATTAGCAGTACGGAACCAAAACATGTTACCAGTGGACTTCATACAGCTAAAGGTAAAGATGTAATTTTCTTTTTGTTTTTCCCTTCTCAACTTTTCCGTCACAATATTGGTTATATTTAAATTCAGTGTGTATGTTTTCGGGGCTTTTTCTTGATTTTCTAGGGCGAACTGTAGCCCATCTCTGACATTTTTATGGTGTCTTTGTCTGATCCTCAAAGGAAGGTATTGTCCTATTTTATTTATGGAAAAACAGGTTTACATGGATTCATGTTCTTCTCATGAAATCATGAAACTAAACTTTGATTCCCCCCCCCTTTTTTCAGTATGAATGAAGCATTTTTCAGAAACTGGCAATAATTTTTCCAAAGCTGGAATCTTTTTTTTCTTGGTATGTTTTAGTTAACTCCATTATGATCCCTACTGGAGCAAAAGACTTGGTTATTCTGTCTCTTTTCTTTCTTTATATTCTTTTTTGGTAAACAGATCTAGCGTTTCTGTGGAAAACGGAAGGTGGCACTCTGCCTTCTATCTTGTGATATTTTCTGCTTGAGTGTTTATTTTAATTCTGTTAAGATTCAGAACAGCACTCTGTTGGCGAGTTGATTATTTCTTTGTGGTTAGTGACCACTTTTGTACTTATCAAAAGGCAGGGACACATTCCATGAAGTATTACACCAAATGAGGCACCAACTGTCATTGACAATTCAACAGTAAACAGTGGTTAAAGTTTGACAAGGTCCCGTATAGTTTACTTGCCCATATGAGCTACTTGTCTCCTGAACGATTTTCTCCTCATTCTGATTTGTAGACATGGGTAATAAAAAAACATGTAGGTGTATAAGAGCACTTGGAAAAGATTTGCTATTACCAGTTTCACATATACTGAAATTGATGGTTGACTAAATGAGTATATAGTGATGTAATCTGTGACCTTTGAGGCAATTGTCAAATTAAACTTCGTTTTGAAGTTTTTTTTTTTTTTCCCTTGTATTAGTTCTGATCTTGGCTAGTTTACATGAATAAAGTTGATTACCTCATGTATGGCTGTAAAAATCAGTTCGATGTCTTTACTTTGTATTTATGGTATATTGTTTTCCAAAGGTATGAAAACAGTTAAAGATACTTACCAAATATCCTCAAAAAAAATTTTTTTTTTCAATATTTTATTGATAGAGAGCACATGTGAGAGAGAGAAAGCACAAGCAGGGGGAAGGGGTAAAGGGAGAGGGAAAAGCAGACTCCCTCTTGAGGGATCCTGATGTGGAACTTGATCCCAGGAGTCTGGGTTCATGACCTGATCCAAAGGCAGATGCTTAGCTGACTGAGCCACCCAAGCTCCCTGTTAAAATGATGTTATCTTTCATTGAGAATTAATATATTCTATTTTTTCGAAGGTTGACTCTTTAATTATGTATATAAAACAGACCCAGCAGATTTTCCAAATGAAACCATTTCAGCCTTCATTGTTACCTTATTAAAAAAAAAAAGTTTCACCTTTTTATATTCCTGGCCCCAAGTAAGTATATTTAAATTATGAACATGACTGTGTCGGTTAATAATATAAACTGTTAGGACATAAGTGTTGGGAAGTTGCTGGTTATTTAAAATTGGAGTACCAGTCCTATAACTTGATTTTTTTTTTTTTTTTTTTAACATTTTCCTGATATCAGTGTAGAGTTAGTTCACCTCTTTGATATGACCTTTGGAAAACTGGTCCTAGCTGAAGATCATGGGGAAGCTGTGTGGTTTTTAAGAGCTGGCTATAGAACTTCAATGTTTTTACTAGGAATCTTTCCTAGGACTCAGTACCTCATTCATGGAGCGCCTGTGTGGCTCAGTGGGTTAAGCAACTGCTTTCAGCTCAGGTCATAATCCTGGAGTCCCAGGATCCAGTCCAGCATCAGGCTCCCTGCTCAAGTAGTATAGGATTTGTGATTGAGTAAACACATTTAAAGGAATCCTCTAATTAACTACAGCTGATCTCTGGAGAAGGAGAGATAACAGAAAAAAGAAGCCAGCAGCAGACAGCCGTCCACCCTGAGCGCCACCCTGAGCGCCACCCTGAGCCAGCAGGGTATTCCCAGATGCTCAGCTTCAAGAATGTGTATGATCCTCTCCCCCAGAGGTCTCTTGCTGGTACATGTTCAAGCGTGTTTGGTCAGTACATTGTTCTGAGGGACAGTTACACACATCTGTTTCTAAAATCTCTGCAAAATATTTGCCATCCACATCCCAGATAGTTGTGCTGCTATGTCAATTACAGCACTCATTGTTTTTGCTAAATTAAGACTTAAGCCTTGCACCATTGTAAAGGCACATCTATTAAGGAAACAAGCCAAAGTTCCCAAGTTGTTCACTGCTTTATAAGAACTAGATCAAAAAAGGGAAGCCTGGGTGTCTTAGCTGGTTAAATGTCTACCTTTGCCTCAGGTCGTGATCCCAGGGTTCTGGGATTGAGTCCCAAGTTGGGTTCCCTGCTTTGCAGGGAGTCTGCTTCTCCCTCTGCCCCTCCTTCCACTCATTCTCTCAACATCCCTTTCTCTCTTTCTCTCTCTCTCTCTGACAAATCAATAAAAATCTTTAAAAAAAAATAAGAGCAGATAAAGCAATGTTGCAATGGTGAGATCCTTGGCTATGTTGAAACATAAAAATCGTATCTAAATGAAACAAGATGGGATTGGGAGGGAGACAAACCATAAGTGACTCTTAATCTCACAAAACAAACTGAGGGTTGATGGGGGGAGGGGGGTTAGGAGAGGGGGTGGGGTTATGGACATTGGGGAAGGTATGTGCTATGGTGAGTGTTGTGAAGTGTATAAACCTGGCGATTCACAGACGTGTACCCCTGGGGATAAAAACATATGTTTATTTAAAAAAAATCGTATCTTTGGGTATATGGTTAAAAGCTCATGGCTAGTAAGCAAAGTGTGGTTCTAATAACTACCCAGAGTGAGGTGCTTGGATGTCATGGTTCTCCTCTGTCTCTTGTCTTTATTTCCTACATAGATAACTTCTGTGAATGCTTCTTCTGTACATGACTGCCCGATACAGATCCCTTATAAAATCTAATCCTGTGGAATAGCTGAGCTGTTTCTCAGTCTTTGTGAATTTGAAAGCTATGGAGTCCAGAGACCAACCTGTAACTTTTTATTAGGATCAGGGACATTTATACAGTATAAGTATAGATTTTCCCAATTGGAAGGCTGGTGGTGTTTCGCAGAGATTTTGGAAACAGTGTGGCCATGTGGCTAGAAGTTGAGGTCTCTTGGCATCAGTCCAGCAGCAACAGCCACCAGGAAGGAGGTAATAAGTCCTAGGAAAGATTCCTCATAAAAACAGTGAAGTTCTGTAGCTGGGGTCAGCAAACTTCTATAAGGATCAGGTCATATTTTAGTTTTTCCGGGTCAGTTGGCAAACAGAGGATATTCTACAGGTATTTGTGTAACAATTAAAAATGTGATATCTTGGGGTGCCTGGGTGGCTCAGTGGGTTAAAGCCTCTGCCTTCAGCTCAGATCATGATCTCAGAGTCCTGGGATGGAGCCCCGCGTCCGGCTCTCTGCTCAGTAGGGAGCCTGCTTCCCCCTCTCTCTGCCTGCCTCTCTGCATACTTGTGACCTCTGTCTGATAAATAAATAAAATCTTTTTTAAAAAATGATATCTTGACATGTAAAAGCTATTCTTAGTAGCCTATACAAAAATAGGCAACATGGGGCGCCTGGGTGGCTCAGTGGGTTAAAGCCTCAGCCTTCGGCTCAGGTTATGATCTCAGGGTCCTGGGATCGAGTCCTGCATCGGGCTCTCTGCTCAGCAGGGAGCCTGATTCCCTCTCTGTCTCTCTCTCTCTGCCTACTTGTGATCTGTCTATCAAATAAATAAATAAAAAATCTTAAAAAAAAAAAATAGGCAACAGGCCTGACTGAGTCTTCAGGTCTTACTGCTCTCATCCTTACTGGATTCAAACATTTTGTGCCGTATCTATGTTGTCTTTAATAGTTGAGGCTAGCATTAAAAATACTTGCTTTGTGAGATAGATTAGAACAATCACATGGTTACAGGTCCACTATTCGTTGGAATTTATAGAAGAACTAGAGCTGATTAGACAGATGAAAATTTTGAATCGATTGATTTGCCTCCAGTAAGGACAAAATTACATCTGGTAAACATGAAGTCAGGTCCTCAACAATCAAATAGCATTTATTTAAGCTATTAGGGAAATGTCAAAAGTCCCACTAGAGACAAAACCTCGTTGCTGTAGATCGTTTGTGATGTTTTACAATTTTATGCTTGGGAAAGAGTCTGGTGCAGTCAAATATGTTAAATCATTCAGGAAGATTTAAAATACTGCTTATTGAGGAAGAAAAATGTAAAAGAGTTCAGGAATTAAATTTTGTCTTGAAGTTACAGAGGCTTTTTATTGATTGGTCAATACTAAGCTTTTGAGAATTTGCCTCAGGTAGTTTGTGGGATAATTTCACACAGATTGGCAAAAGGCCTTGTCTGGCAATTTTTTAAAAACTCGCATTATTTTACTCTATGCCATTTTTTCCTGTTTTGGGACTTCATCTGCCATGTGATGTTAAATTTTGTTGTCAAAATTCTTGGGCTTCTCTTAACTGTTCTAGTTTCTCACATTTTCCTAATTTTTGTTAAGACCGTTTTGAAGAGTATTGGCCAGGCATTTTATAGAATGACCCTGAGTTTGTAATATATCTATATTATATTGATGGATAGATTATATGCATATATATGTGCCTATATATGCATAAATATTTACACACAAATATATAGAAAGAATTATAAAATAAAAATGTAACATATATGCAATTAGATTTCTTATTCTTTTTCTATAAGGGATAGTCTGAGCCAAGTTTATCCATTTATGCTGGATAATTTTTCCAATGTAGATCTAATAGTGAAGGAAGAGGTCTGAATCCTATGCTACTAGAGAAGGTATTCTAATAAGGACACTATCAAATCTTTAAAAATTTTCATTTAACTGGATTGGATTTAATATTTCACATTTAGTGTTCTTATGATGATAAGTGAGTCTTTAAAGTTCTTAAGTCAGACCAATCTTCACTTTCCTTGCATTTTTCTACAACCCCAGGAACTTCGGTCTATTTTAAGACTTTTTAAAAAATATATAATATATTACTAGTTTAAGAGGTAGAGGTCAGTGATTCATCAGTCTTAAATAATCCTAAGTACTCATTACATCATGTGCCCTCCTTAATGTCCATCACCCAGTTACCCCATCCCCCATCTCCTTCACCTCTAGGAACCCTCAGTTTGTTTCCTACGATTAAGAGTCTCTAATGGTTTTTCTCCCTCTCTGATTTTGTCTTTTTTCCCCCACTCTTGCCCTATGATCCTCAATTTTGTTTCTTAAATTCCAAATATGAGTGCGATCATATGATAATTGTCTTTCTCTGATTGACTTATTTTGCTTAGCCTAATACTCTCTAGTTCCATCCACGTTGTTGTAAATGGCAGGATTTCTTTCTTTCTTTCTTCTCTCTTTCTTTCTTTCCTTCCTTCTAGCAGCTGCATAATATTCCATTGTATATATACATATCTTCTTTATCCATTCATCTGTTGGTGGACATCTGGGCTCTTTCCATAGTTTGGCTAGTGTGGACATTGCTGCTCTGAACATTGGGGTGCAGGAGTCCCTTCAGATCACTATATTTATATCTTTGGGGTAGATCCCTAGGAGTGTAATTGCTGGGTCATAGGGTAGCTTTATTTTCAACTTTTTGAGGAACCTCCATACTGTTTTCCAGAGTGGCTGCACCAACTTGGATTCCCACCAACAGTGTAGGAGGGTTCCCCTTTCTCTGTATCCTTGCCAACATCTATCATTTCCTGTCTTGTTAATTTTAGCCATTCTGACTGGTGTCAGGTGGTACCACACTCTGGTTTTGATTTGTATTTCTCTGATGCCAAGTGATGTTGAGCATTTTCATGTGTCTGTTGGCCATTTGTGTGTCAACTTTGGAGAAAGTCATGAAACAAAACATAGGCTGTCTAACCATTTTATAATACTGCATGTATATAAGTATGTATGTATATATGCATACACACACACACACACACACACACACATATGCTTGCATACACACTATTGTGGTTAGACTGGTTGAGTTCTTTTTTTTTAATTTTTTAATTTTTTTATTAACACATAATGTATTATTAGCCCCAGGGGTACAGGTCTGTGAATCTCCAGGTTTACACACTTCACAGCACTCACCATAGTACATACCTTCCCCAATGTCCATAACCCCACCTCCCTCTCCCTAACCCCTCCCCCCAGCAACCCTCAGTAGACTGGTTGAGATCTTTAGAATTTTTATCAACATCATCTTTATCACACCCAGCATTCAGTGAATGCTTCTTCTAGACTGTGTCAGAAACAGCATCGTGTAAGACCTCAATTAGAGTATCCTGAAGAGATGCTAGCTAGAATCGATCCAAATTCTAGGTGTGAGGACAAAAAAGCATTCCAGATGGGAAAAGGGCTTTCAAAAATGTTATCAGTCTATGATGGGAGAAAAGACAGTGTCAGTAAGATGTCATTTTAGGGGGCTCAAGACTAATCCTGGGGGAAGTGGTGATATGGTGGCTTAATAGACTGATAAGAGCTGGTAGAGAGAACTGTGTGCCAGAATGAAGAAGGAAGGCTCTGAGAAGCCATCAAGCACGTTTAAGGGAAGGGCTTCTCTTTAATCTCTGCAAAGCCTTCTCTTGTCTCTGTGGCTTCCTGCAGCTTCTGTCCTGTTTTCATTTGCTGCCAACCCTCAAAGTTGCTGTTTACTCCATGTCTTTATTTAATAAATTTTTTATACTGTACAGTTTGCTTCCCCCCGTACCCCATACACTGAAACTGCTCTCAAGTGTCTGCACATGAAATCCATTTTACCTCAGCAATGCCATGTTTGATACTATGGAAAACTGCCATTGTCAAGAAGATAACTGATGGCCAGAGAGCTTATGTGACCCATCTAGTGTTCCTTAGCTCTACGTGTAGTATCTCGTTCTGAAACCAGACTTGCTGAGACTCCTCTGGTTTTTTGCTCCTTTATGTGCATTCTCATTGCTTCCTGCCCAGGACTGCTATGATCCACCCCCAGCATACAGATGCCTTGAGAGAGATCTAACCAGGGCAGTCATTAGAACATTCTGCCCTCAATTGTATTGCCTCATAGCTATAAGCTATCATCAGAATACAAATAAGAGCTAGATGATAATAATAGGTAAGTCTTATGTAACAGACTAGAACAGGAAAACCAAAGATTAGAACTTTAATTTAAAGACTTAAACCAGTGGAAGCAGTTGCCAAGCTTCTGTATTAGGATTCACACTCTTGATCACTAATATTGTTAATAGAAGCTCTCAAATGATTTTAATCCATGTGTTATCTTTGCCTTAAAAGTCTTAACCCATAAGACACAGTTAAAGAATTTTATGAATAACTTGATTGATTTGGTAGGTTACACTCTAGGAAAATTTAATATTTGTAATGACTATATATCATGCATATTTTGTCCAAGCATGAAAATTATGTTAACATTCAATTATCAGAAATCCCTAAATTGGCAATACCAAAGGCTTCCTGTGAATCCAGTGGTTGTCTTTTCATCCTCTAGTCCTAACCTTGTGGGCACTATTGGTTCACGTGAGAGGACCCTGGATAACAGAATTTTATTTTCACACTGTTCCTCTGAAATTCCCCTAAATTTTAAGAGGGATAAGCCCTACTCTAAGGTGATCTAGTCAATTACCAGTTTTGATAAACTGAATTAAAGTGTGTGTCCAGATGTTCAATTGATGAGTCTACTCACCTATATTTCTTGGCAAGTGACCATAGGTTCTGGTTTCTCTGGAATAGTTCAGATCTGTTTTCCTGGAAGCCTGTTAAGCATTTGTTCTTGGATGAAATTGTCTTATTTTAGATCATGAATTATGTGGTTACCCTATATGGTCCCTGAATTGGTCTTACACATATTGCCCATGTGGTGGCAGGATGGACCTTAGCAATTCCGAATTGCAGTCCCTGGTGGGCTCCTGTTTCTTGGTCTGTCCCTTCATTTTGGGTCTTGGTTCTTTTGCCTTTTTATCTGCATTTCACACTAATTTTGCCTAACTTCATTTATTCTACCATCAGCTTTTATTTGCAAACTCCTAAGCCTCACAATAATAGATTCAATTGCTTCTTGGCAGTCTCCACCAGAATATACTTTGACCCCCAAGTTATCATGTGCAGACCGAACTCCTTATCTCCCCTCCTACGTTGACTTCTCCTGCGTTCTCTTCTACTGTACTTCTGTAATCAAGTACAAAACTTAGAATGCAAGCTTGAAAAAATGCCTTTTTCTTACAGTCAGGACTGCTGACTTTTATTCTTCAGTGTTTTTTTTTTCTAGTTTTCCTTGCGTATTAGTAATTTCTACTGTTAGTTCTTTATCTTAGGGTTTCAAGTCTTATGTGCTATTACAGTCTTCTTTGATTTGCAGTTATCTTTACTTCAAATTCATGTTCCACATGATAGCTGAATTTGTTGAAGACACAACCCTAAACATGCTGCTCCCTCCTGCTTTACTTTGAACCCTTTAGAAGCTCTTCATTAACTGCCCGGAAAAGTCCCAAGTCTTTAAGAGGGTTTTGCTTGATAGGCTTGAATACACACTTTCTTGCTTCTTCACAAGCTTATTCTTTTCTTTTACATGAAAAATAGGGGCAATAATGTGAATAGAAAGATAAAGGCATTACCTGGGTAGAAAGGGATTGGGGTGGATACTTTCCTAGTCAATTACTTGTGACAGTTCCAAAATAGATTATAGACATGGTCTTTCATAATGTGATTACCTACCCTCCCCCTCAAAAAAGTGAAAGAGGTAAGAAGTGAAAGAGGAGTTGATAAGTACATTTAGAAATAAAGTATCATTAGAGTCAGAGTTCTGATCAGAGCATTCTCTTCCCTCATTGGATTAACTATTAAATATATTTCCTGGTAAGATGCTAAGGAAACGTGTGTGGTTCATGGGGAAAATTAGTGGGTTTTTAAGAAGTTGAGGATTTTATAGTATGTCAGACCAAGATGAGTCAGGCCAAGATTAGTCCTTAGCTGGTGCCCATTTCAACTTAATAATTTAATAATAAAATTTAAGTGCAAATATCTGTATAGATACCTGGGTTTCTACTTTATATTCTAGTATTGCTAAGAGAACATGATTTCTGCATTGCTATGTTGTCCTCCCTCTTTTTTTCTTCCCTTAGTTAACAGCACTCTTAAGTTCACATGTTGATGAATGGATTCACAGTAATCAGACTCTGAAGACATGGATTTGTAAACCAGTATTCAGCTTATTTATAAAGGAAGATCCATCTAGTGCAATCTATAATGGATACCAAGTGTCTTCTCAGCATGTCACTTTTTGACATCAATATATGTGGGAAAACCAATTTGTTAGTAATAGATGGCTTTGGCACAGATAGAATCAGCCAGAGCAAAGGAAAGTGGATGGATTTAGGGGCCATCTCTTTTAAGTTGAGATAGAGCTTAAAGGAATTATGCTTCCCCACAATAAGGATAGATGCAAGTAGCAATCAGTGTCTCGACTGACCAGGTCAGTTCCTGGCAGACACTGGTAAATTTCTTATACTCTATTCCCGGCATTCCTTTCGACTCTAAAGGATTCTTATTTTCCTGCATTTTACTTCCCGGACTGAGTCTAGGTAATACTGCGACATAGATAAATTTTCTGCGTGTGTTTTGGATAATTTTTTTCCTAATCTCTTTATTTTAATTTTTAACTTTTTGTCAAAATACAAAAAGGTGGGGCACTTGGGTGGCACAGTCAGTTAAACATCTGACACTTGATTTCAGCTCAGGTCATGATCTCACTACCGTGAGATCAAGCCCTGCGTTGGGCTCTGTGCTGGGCATGGAGCCTGCTTAAGATTCTCTCTCTCATCTTCTCCTTTCCCTCTTAAAAAAAATAAAATAAAATAAAAAGGAAATCACACATTAATGTGCAGTTTGTTGAATTACTAAAAACTGAACATATTCATAAACGACAATCTCCTATTCCTTTTTTTTTTTAAAGATTTTATTTATTTATTTGACAGACAGAGATCACAAGTAGGTAGAGTGGCAGAGAGAGACAGAGAGGTGGAAGCAGGCTCCCTGCTAAGCAGAGAGCCCAATGCAGGGCTCAATCCCAGGACCCTGGGTTCATGACCTGAGCCGAAGGCAGAGGCTTTAACCCAATGAGCCACCGAGGTGCCCCTCCTATTCCTTTTTAATAAGTCCTCTCTCACATGTGATCTGCTATCATTTAATCATTTTTCACTTTGGTTTCTGTGTTTTATTTATTTTTTAAAAGATTTTATTTATTCATTTGGCAGAGAGAAATCACAAGTAAGCAGAGAGGCAGGCAGAGAGAGAGGGGGAAGCAGGCTCCCTGCTGAAAAGAGAGCCTATGCGGGGCTCAATCCCAGGACCCTGAGATCATGACCTGAGCTGAAGACAGAGGCTTAACCCACTGAGCCACTCAGGCACCCCTGGTTTCTGTGTTTTAAACAAGCCCACAAAGCAAGATCAGTACTTAACACAAAGTGATGAATTGCTGAAGATGGAATGTCCAGTGCATCAGGGAAGCTAAAACCTATGCAGAATTGCCCAATGTTTCCTTGGACAAATGCTGGGAGATTCAAAGGAAACAAAATACTGTGGGAGTTGGGAAAACTTTAGGAAAAAACTGGGAATGAGTCTTGGATAGAATTTACTAGAAGGCAGGGGAGAAAGAGTGAATAGACGTGAAGGGGATCACACAGTGTGGCATTGTGTAAAACTGGATAAGGAAAGAAGAAAGAAGGCAATTATGGGTAGGGCACAGGAAGCAGGCCTCGGTATAGTAAGAGGAAATGTAGAGGTACAGAGTCCTGCAAATGGAAAACACAAAATACAAAGTAAAGACTGAATCATGGTTTCTAGCAAGAATGACCATGACAGATATGTTCAAGAAATAATGGTTTGACAGTAATATATATTGAAGGGCTTGGAGGGGACAGGAGTAGCATTGAAAAGAACAATGTGACTATTGCTACAAAGAAGGTAAGGTCTGATTTAGATTTGAACTATAGAAATGGAGAGAAAGGAACAACTCCTAGATATGTGGGAATAAGAGTCAGTAGACTTAGGTTACACACTGAATATATGAATATAGATAACAAGAAAATTAAAAAAGAAAAGACTTCAGATCTGTATGATTAGAACAGCTGGTTTGGGGGCAAAGAGGATTGCAGTTTGGCATATGATGTGTTTCCATAGCTGATGTGTCACAGAAGTGAAAGTGTCAGGTGGGCAATCAAAAATAAGGGCTGCAGGCAGAAGAGGAGAAGATGAGAGATGTATTTGGAAATGATATGCCCTGAAGATTAGGAAAAGGAATACGTTGCCATTTGCTAAGATGGACAGAAGGACAGTATCTTAGACTTAGGATCTTAACATGGAAAATAGGATGCTTCAGACGTTAGAACTGAAGAAATAAAAAATAACAAGCAGTTTCTATATTTGTGTACTGTTCTAAGTATTTTAAGTGTATTCATTTAACTTACAACCTTGCAAAGAAAACTGAAACACTAAGAAAAAAGCCTTAAAAATCAAAGGACTCAAGTGTTAGATTTGAGCTAAATGCTATAGAAAAGTTAAATAGACTATGAAAGATCACTGTTGAATTTGAGATAATAGTTTGATTATTAAAGATTTATTTTAGAGAGAGAATGCTAGTGGAGTGGGGGTGCAGAGGGAGAGAAACTTAAAGCAGTTTCCCCACTGAGTGTGGAGACTGGACATTGGATCCCATGACCCTTAGATCATGACCTGAACTGAAACCAAGAGTTGGATGCTCAATCGACAGAGCCATCCAGGTGCCCCAGGGGTAATAGTTTTATAAATATCTGTTCAGAAAATGAACTTCAAGGAAGTAGAAATATTTAGAAGCACTGTGAAGGGAACCAGTATGTAATGAGTCTGGCATTGAATGGAAGGGCATTAAACAGGATGAGGAAGAAACCATAGTGTTCTTGGAAAGGGGAGGCTTAAATAAAAGGAGATGGGGGAGGAAATACATGGAAGAGAAAATAGTGTAGATCCATGATGGAGGACACTAGTGGGAAAGAGACCTCCCGGAAAATAGGAAAAGAAGTGGAATCTAGTGTATGCGTGGGAGCATTAACTGCAGGAATAGGAGATGTGTTTGTGGTTAGTTCTATGGGAAGAGAGTGTGAGGGAACCTGGTAACGAAGTAATCTTGTAATGAATTACTACCTGTAGAGCTCACAAAAGGCTTCTTTTGTCCTCATCAAGGCAAAAACCGAAGGAGGCAGTACTAGGAACTAAAGTTTAAGGAATTACGGTAGGAGAGAAAGGATGGGTAGGAGGAGAAAGCTAATGTTCATTGACAACGCACTTGGTGCCAGGTTCTCTGATGAAAAACTGACAAATTGGTCAGGGTGATTTTTTTTTTCTTTTTCATGCATCAGTTTTGTAAAATTGAATGTCTTCCTTGAGGTTATCTATGATTTTTCAATCTTTTATTTTACTTGGGAAAATTTGTCCTCTTCTTTCCTCTTTCATATTTTATCTCTCATTGACTCTGGGTTGACTTACTTTATTCTGTAAGAAGAATTCTGCTCAAGATGAATTCCAGTTTGGATGCTCTATGTGTAAACATAATCTCATGTACCAGCAATTTCCTTGAATTTGAAGCTTGCATAAATACACTTTTGGGTTCTCCATCATCTGAGTAGATGTCTTCAATCTCCTTAATGCAATCTTTAAATTACTTTATATCTTGCCAAATGTTCATGTTTTATGGAGAAGTAGAGGAGTTCTTATTCTTTGGCAGATGAAAAGAATTATGTTCCAAGGAATAAGAAAGAAATAATAAGTTTATTATGTACTTGACAGAATTTTACCTGGTGTCTTTATCATCTTGAATATGATATAATTTTATCGAAAAGAAGTGCTTGAATATTCTACTAGGTTATAACTGTACAAGAGACTACATTCCTATATAGTTAAATTCATATTTGTTTGCTGTTTTTGGCCCTTTTTACCTGACCATAGAGCAATGGTGCCTCTCATGTATTTGAGCATTAAAAATGGTACGAGCTACATTGGAAAGACACAGGCTAATAATAGGGAGACTGGTGTTTGAAAGTCAGTGAAAGGATTTCTAATGGTCAGTAACAGCTGTGTTTGCCTATTTTGTCTCCTAAGCCCTGGAAAACACCTTCTGAGGGTAGAGTTCCCCTTGTTTCTTGTTTTTGCATACGTTTTACCCCTGGTATTGCTACCACTGATTGCTCTGTCTTGTAGATGCACCCAGACTCCTCAGTGACAATTTAAAAACAATTGTTTTTGGCTACAGCATTATCAGACAGGCGTTTGCAAGGATGAACATAATCCATTAATTTAATTAGCAGGAGCATTCTTCTTAGGCAAGGCACAGGATTTGTAAAAATTTACTCTGGTATGTATCAGAATCAATGTAGTCCCCTCTTACAGATTCCTATCAATTTTTCTGAGAAAGTTTACTGAATGTGTGTTTTGAAAAATCTCCCTTGATAATTTTGAGGGATACCAATCAGTCAAGTGAAATCATGTATTTCACAGCTGAGTATTCTGGGACATTTTGTAAGTAAAGAAATTTAAGCTTTGGGGAGTTGAGAATTCCTAGTTATCATGATAAATTTCCTAGGTGGTTGTTAATTGATTAAAAAAAATTTTTTTTTTTATTGTATCGGCACTTTTGCGAATTTTGGAATTCACTCACTGGGACTTTATCTTTAAATCTTTATGTATATTAAACAAAATAATAAAGCATTTTAAGAAAAAGTAAAAGAAATATAATTGGATATAAGCTGAATTGCTGTAACAAGAAAGCCAAAAACAAGGACTAGGTTTCCTGAGATTGTTGGAGTATTTTTCAAGGTGTTTCTCCTGCTACATGAACAGGTGAAAAGCTATCTCACCAGCAACATATTTGCATTCAAGGCAATAGGAATAGGAAAGAGAGATGGGGATTTCTAATAATGTGATCGGGAAATTGCAATCATCATTTCTGCCCATTTCCTGATGATCCAAATTCAGTCACATAACTGCCCCTTGCTGCCAGGGCAGTGGGGAAATACTCCTTTGCTAAAACAGACCAGTAGACCATCTGAAATTCATGAAGCTTTGTTTCTTAAATAAAACCAAAACCAACCACCCACCCAACCAACCAATCAAACAAAAAGCAGGAATGGCCAATACACTGAGGCAAATTAGTAACAATCTATGAACTCAAAATTTTGAAGTAATGAGAAGATGAAGAATTACCAGGGGAAAGTAGGGAGTTCCATGAAAGTGTGAAACTTCAACTCAGCCTTACTATTGCAATAAAATTTATCAGATGTTTTACTACTAGATTATTTATAAATTAGAGAAGTATAATAAACAATGTTTTTTATTTTTATTTTTTTCCTGGCGTATGGAAAAAATTGCAATGCCCAAAAAGTAAACAGTTTTACAATTCCTGCCTCTACATGTAGAGAAGACTTCTCAGTGTTTAGCATTCATCACCTTATTTTTTTCCTTCTGAAAATGCTGGACAGTAACTGTGCTTCTAATCCACCCAAATTATAAAACTAGGAAAGCACTGTAGTCTTGTTCATTCCTTACAAAGGCAGAGTGACAACTCTGACAGTTGAAGTTTAAAAACCCAGTAAAACTTTCCCATAAAACAATAACCACAGTTAAAACCGCTCATCACTTTCTACAACAAAGCCAAGCTCAAGCCTATAATGAATTTTGACAGCTTTTCCCTTAGAGCTAGGGAATAAAAAAGAGATTTTAGACAAAAACACAAATATAATTTGATAACGTGCATCTTTACTTGGTTTCTTTCTTTCATAATAATGCTAACCTCACTTTTTTTGTTGGTGCTGTGTAGTTAACAGAAATGTCCAAAGCTTATCCACCTTCGGAGACCTACAGACCCTTGATCAACTCTACCGTGGTTTTATATTCATGCTTTTGGGTTCTTGGCTTTCATGGCTCCGATAGTTACTCCAGTTTACTCCCACTATATGGACATATGTATGTCCCCCATACTTGTGTTTTAGAGTCTTGGTGTTAATAGTAATATGATTAATAGAAAGATCCCTTTTAGTTTATATTCAAAGTACTGGTTCTTGGCATTGGGAGTCACTAGCTTCTCTGTGCTGCAAAAGAAGGCAGGTTGAAGATGATAGCCCGTCTGATACAGTCTCATCTTTGCTCTTCCATGCTTAGAATTCTTGGCCATAACCCTTGTACTTCCCCTTCATCATAACCAATTTACTTCTTATACTGAAGATGGAAAAAGGCAAATGTTCAGCTGAGGAGCCCTAAACAGACTTGAACATGAGACTCATTGAGAGCTGGCTGATCTCCTTTATTTCAGTGTGTGCATCCCATTTAATTACAGTAGAAGACAGGTAATATACAGCTCACAGACTAAGATGGATAACTTGATTACATTTTATAATTTTTTTGACTAGACAAGTGTTGGCAAAGGCAATACATTAGTCTCACTGTTGAGGGCATCAAATGTCATAGTGATAATGGGGTTTGGGACCACGTGTTTCCTTTGACAGGCTGCCACATGCTGGTCTGTGGTTTTAGACTAGTGCTTGAAAGAGATGAGAGAAGGTTGCAAGGAGGTGAGAAGTATATGAATCAGTTCCTGGGGTGTCCTGGGGTTTGGAAGAAAATGACTTGAAACAATTCCAGCTCTCACTTTTTTCCTTCAATCAATTCCCAGCTGGGCTGTGACAGAAGGCAGATGATAAGAAAAGAGAGGAGAGCAATAAAATGCAGCCACTTTATAAAAGAAGTCATTGTTTCCCAGAGGGAAGGAGAAGAAAAAGAAGCCGAAGAGTGGGGGGGAGGGGATGGGAAGGAACAGAGCTTGCTCAGAGGAGGCGTTAGTACAGTAAAATCTTTAAAGGTTGTGAACATCAGCAGTTACAACAGTTAAGAAGTTGAAACAGGTGTCATGGGGTTGGATGGAAAAGGGCTTCACTGTAACTGTACACTGACGATAGCGGTCAATATTCACGTCTTTGACAATAAAAAACTGCTTTGGTGGGTTGAAAATGAAGATAGAAAAAACAATCCCAATTACCATGTGAACTTTAGTATCATTCACAAGGCAGGATGATTTCTGCATCACCAAGAAAGCAACCAACAAACCACCAGGGACTCCACAGTCTTCAGAAAAATTAATACACAATTTTATTTGAACTAATTCCTTTGTTATGTGTATTACTACTATTATATCTGTCATGGCTTCACAGATCCAAGTTCTAGAGCACTAGCTTGATCTGACATGTTGTGAAGAGAAGCGCTAGAGCTCTTCTGTGTCCCCCTAACCTGAAGCATTGCTGGACATGTGCAGGCAATGCACGCTTGGAGCAGGTAAGACCAAAGCATAGAAATTCCGCAAATTCTGCCATTACACACAAATCACTTGTGCGTCTGTCATCCTCCGTGATGTATAAAGCGAAGTCAGATTGAGGGGTATGAAATGTTTTACACAGAACTTTGGAATAATGGAATACGTGTTGGAGCCTAAAGTATAATAATACTTAAAATGGAAATTAAGTTGAGGCATATTTAAAAGGAATCCTAGCACTATGGGGAGAATACCCTTTAAAATGAGCCACTAAGGGAAAAAAGGAATGTTCTTCGTTTTTTCTTCTTTTTTTTTTTTTTTTGTTTGTTTGTTTGTTTTTTACTGGTAAGGCGATTTTCTAGTTGGTCTTACCTAAGTCAGAATGTTAGAAACATACCTGAAATTTCTGTTTTTTTTGGGAAAAGCAATTGATGAGTTATTTTCTCTGAATTTTGGTAGCATAAATGAATGACCCCAGTTGACATAGGAGAAAAGACAGAAGAGGGACTGCCACATGACTAAGAATAGTAGTAGTAGTTACTCAGATCTGTAGTAGTTTTATTGATGGCAGGATCTAGGTAACCTTACAGGATTTAAGGAAGTAGCCATCCTGCTTTCTTGGTTTACATTTAAGTACTGAATGCATTTCTTCATGGTATTCAAGTTCTTCTCTAGAAACACAGGTGAGGCTTTGCTTCTAATGCACAGAATTACAGAGCTGTGATTTGATTCTCTTTGATCCCGTCTCCTCCCAAGACTTTGGAAATACACAATCCCAGACATGAGATGTATGTTCAGTAACTCTTTTTGGCTAAATAGCTGTGAATCAGCCACCTACATATAAGTACTCCTTTGCACCATGAACATATATTTTTTTAAGGGCTCTAGGCTTGCCAGCATTCTCTCTCCACCCCACCCCCCATGCTCCTTACTAATACCATACTGATTAAAAAAATGTTTTCTATAACCATAATCCTGCCACCAAAGAACCAAACAATAGGATTAAAGTTGAGGCAGATCCTATTAATGTGTATTCTATACCTCTGTTTAACTCGTACTCAGGAGTACTGGATTTCAGTGTTTGCTTATGGTCAAGTGGTCATTTTCCTAACCATTGCAATAATTTGGAAAGACTGTATTCTACTGGTAAGGAGAAAGAGACATGGAGGAATTTTCTAAGTCTAGCTTTGTTACTCTGAGAGATCCCAAATGGATGTCATTAAGAAATTAAAGTTAGATCTTTAAAAAATTAAATTAAAATAAAACCTATTTATTTGAGAGAGAAGGGGAGGGGCAGAGAGAGAGAGAGAGAGAGGAAGAGAGATAATCTTAAACAGACTTTGCACTAAATGTGGAGCCCTATGCACAGGGCTCAATCCCACAACCCTGAGATCACAACCTGTGCTAAAACCAAGATTTGGATGCCTAACTGACTGTGTCACCCAGGCACCTCTAAAGTTAAATTTTCAAAGCAGAAATTCTCTCAAAAATGTAGCTCATCAACTAATTTCTTTAGCATTAAGAAACAGATTTACCAATAAAGTAGTTTTCCTGGATCTTCAGAGTCCTAGATTTAATCTTTGTATTTTTTTTTTTATCTTAATCTCCAGAGAGATTTGCTAGTGGGCTGGGCTCAAGATATGTAAATGTGATACAGTGATAAAGCTAATAAAATGCAAATCCCACAAGGTCCACTGATGACAGATAAATGTCAGGTTTGTTCTCCGTAAAATGAAAAAAAAAAATCGAGTAAGACTATTATTGGGGGGAAACTCCATTTTTTTCCTCCCCCAGAGGTAACACTGATTTTTTTTCTTCTTTTTAAGCCCTTATTTTCTCTAGCTATCACTGTACACTGAAATGTTAACCTAATACTTCAATGCCTTTCTTCAACATAGGTTTCAAGGTTAAGAAAAAATCTTCCATCTTTTTTAGAAACTGCATTTGCTTCTTCCATTACACAAATAATCCTGTTTTCTTTAAACCAAGACTGAATTCTGACCCTGCAAAAATGGGAGGTATAAATACCTAGAGGCGAACAAAGCCCAGAGAAGTTGAACGTCTACATGAACTGACTGAGCAAACTGACCTGTGAGAATTAACTAAATTGCAATGCTCAGAATGCCACAGTACCCCCATGCTGTGTGAGCTGTGGGGTCAGGAAGATACAGTGGTCCTAATGAAAAAAATTTATTATGCATGAGTCCGTTCTCTTATGTTGTGTCTGGAAGACGTTGTGCTCGGCAGTCGGGGGCTTGTGGGAGTAAGAGCTGTAAGTTCTTTATCTGTAACTTTAAGTCAAAAATCGAACATGATGGTCTCACATGGCAGAGCTCCTTTGAACTCTTATCACATCTCAAATGGAACCTGGTTCTTTTTAATTAATGGACACGTATTAGACCAGCTGAAGGAAAACCTTTCTCAGGGTCATTACAAGACCACTCAATAGCCTGATTTACTCAGGGGTTCCTAGGAGGCTTGTGTTTTTTGTTTGTTTTTGTTTTTAAATCAGTGGTATAAGTATGTTCTCAGTTCATGAGAAGTTGGGCATAATTTGTGGCAATCCCTATTAGGGATCTTCACGTGGTTACCATGGTTGATTCTAAGTGGAAACTTCTTGCAAGCAAGTTAGTGTTCTAAGTTTTAAAAATAATGTTTTTGCTTTCCATGAAAACATATTGGATTTTACTGATTTTTGAGTGTTTTGCCCAAACCTTTATAGGGAGATTCTACCCATATCTGTCAAATCTCTCTTGGGAGCCTAAATGCTACCTTCTTCAGAGCCTTTGCTGATCTACCCTTTGTATAGGAGCCTCTCTCCCCTTAAAAAACTATTTTTTTTCCGGCATCTTTTTCTTAGAAAACTTAGAACATCCTGCCTTGGGCACCTGGGTGGCTCAGTCCAGTTAAGTGTCTGTCTTCAGTTCAGGTCGTGATCTCAGGGTCTTGGGATCCAGTCCCACATTAGGCTCCCTGCTCCGTGGGAAGTCTTCTCACTCTTCTTCTGCCCTTTCCTTGTGCTTGTGCTCTTTCTCTCCTGCTTTCTCTCTTAAATAAACCTTTAAAAAACAAAAAATACATGCTGCCTTGCATTAAAGTAATTGGTGCACCTATGTTTTTCCTCGATGGTATTTTGGGCAATTCACTGTTACATCCTTTCTTCCTGTTTGTGCCTTCTCCTTTTTTCCAATTCAGGCAGCAAGGTTACCAAGTGAGCCTTGCCTCCAGGGAAAGATGTGACTGAAAGGAAGGCACATATAAAAACGTTTTCTTGACTTTGGTTTCTAGAATTCTAAGGCCGCAAGGGAAAGAAGTGAATTTATGGGTTTAATCAAAATTTTAGAAGGTTTGCAGAGGGAGAGAATCATCCTCTCCATCACTAGAAAAATTTTCCTAGAAGTTCAGGGGAGGAAAAAACAGGGGGCATAGGTAAGAGACAGATGGTAGAAGTTGGTGGCTCCCAGGGGGCCCTGCTTCTGAGTTTGGCTCTCTGGAGTCAGAGAGGGAAGTGTACAGAGGGTGGATAAGCTCGTAGAGATTTCCGGATTTCAGGGTGTAGCATGACCCACAAGGAGAAGAACCATTCTTTGTTCTCAAATAAGACTCAGTTGGCAGAAAGAAATACACATTTTCAGTTTTTCTTCTGTAACCTTAAAATCAAGTAGTTGATTCTCCAGACCTAAAGAGACAAAAAGCAGTGGCATCACAGTTTGCTCCCTGCTTAGATGAAGGATTAAGGAGAAGATAGAATGATGGATAATACAGAAGAGAGAGGACCAAGGGCAGCAAAGACCAGATAATTGTCCTTCCAGCTCTTTGATGCTTTTGTATTTTTTTAAGGCTTCAGGAGCTGGTATACAAATTGAAAAAAGACTGAATGCGGCCAGTCTTTTGTTGAAAGTATATGTGGACCATCCTATTTGGAATGGGGGAAAGAAGAACATTTTTAAAATTTCAATAAAATAAGACTTATGAGGGGCTTTTGATACATTTGAGTTTATGAGGTCAGCTTCAGGTCTTGACTCATAATTTTTAAAATGTTATTTATGATGTACCAGAATTTCCTTACTTATTTTTTGAGTGTGAACTGATGAATTCTCACCATTCCACCAAGGAAAGATTGTATTTTTGCCTCATCTCCTTATTTTTAAATAGATAGGGAAATTGAGGCAGAGGGCAATAATGGAAACTACCCAGATGGTTTAAGGGAGAGGTGATGGGATTGAAATCTGTTATGTTTCTGGAAGCTACTCTGCTCCCTCTCACAGCTCACAGTTTTTTTTAAAGAGCAGAGCTATATTTCAACTATCTTTGCTTTACCTAGAGTCCCTGCTATACTATTCTGCTAAGCATCTAATGAAATAAATCTATTGACATCTACAGTTCAAGTAGCCAAGGGATACTAAATAAACACAATGAAAAAGAAAAAAAGAGCCAAGTAACTTGGGAGAGTGCCCAAGTCCATTGAGCAAGTATCATTCTGTTTTCTTGATCATAAAACACCTCTGTGCTGGCATGGATCTGCAGTGAAAACCTCCAGAATTTAAGTGTATGTACCATAGAACCATTTTTATTATGGTGTTTTTTCCACCTTTTTTGGGTGGAAAGCTGTATTGCATATTGTAGCGAAGTGGTAAGTGGTGCCATTAAATTTGAGCTAGAGCTGTATGTGACATTCTGAAAGCAGGAAAGAACACAATGGAGCCATGTTTGATGAAAAGTTGTCCTGTGATCTTCTGAAGTCTCAAAACCCTGTTGTTATTTCAGTTTGTTAAATTTTTTGGTTGCCCTGGATTTTGGAGGAAACTGATTAGGCCATCAAAAGACCTCATTAGGGGCACCTGGGTGGCTCAGTGGGTTAAGCCTCTGCTTTCGGCTCAGGTCATGATCTCAGCGTCTTGGGATCGAGCCCCACATCGGGCTCTCTGCTCAGCGGGGACCCTGCTTCCTCCTCTCTGTCTGCCTGCCTCTCTGCCTACTTGTAATCTCTGTCTGTCAAATAAATAAATAAAATCTTAAAAAAAAATGGAAAAAAATAAAAGACCTCATTAAATTGCTCAAAGCTGCTTGTGATCAGATACTGCCAGAAGTCATTGGTCAGTCTCTCAGGCAATCCGATAAGAGCACCAGTGTGGGGATACCTGGGTGCATCAGTTGGTTAAGCCACTGCTTTTGGCTCAGGTCATGATCCCAGAGTCCTAGGATCGAGTCCTGCATCAGGCTCCTTGTTCAGCAGGGAGCCTGCTTCTCTCTCTGCCTCTGACTGCCACTCTGCCTGCTTGTGCTCTCTCTATGACAAATAAATAAATAAAACCTTTAAAAAAATCTTTAAAAAATAAAAGAGTAACTGTGTGTCAAGGTGCAAAGTCTGTGCTAGTGGTGATGTGGGCCAACTTTGAGAGGACATAGTGAAAGCAGACTAGAGTTAGCTGTTCATGGCCTCGGATGCTGGGGCAACAGGCTGAGCTTGAGTTGCTGCCAGAAGACTGGAGTTAAAAGAAAAAAAGCTTACAGACATAGAAATGTGTATACTTTTAAAGAATTAGAGAGCAGAGGGAGGAGGTCTCCCACTGAGCAGGGAGCCCAATGCAGGACTTGATCCCAGGACCCTGAGACCATGACCCGAGCTGAAGGCAGATGCTTAACCAACTGAGCCACCCAGGTGCCCCAAATTGGGGATATTTTAAAGATAATACTATTGGACTGTTTTTGAAACATGGCAGTTCTCTGGGTGCTGTTTTTGGCAGTTCTCATGTGGCTCACCGAAACATTGTATTTGACTTGTCAAATACAGCAGTTTCTGTCTTTAGAAGACCGTTTCGTGTCCTTTGACCTTGATACTCCAAGCCTAGCTCTCAGAACTGCAGCACTGGAGTCCTCGAAGACCTTGTTAGATATGCAGAATCTTAGGGACTTGCTAAACCGACTCCACTGAAATCTGCATTTTAACAAGATCCTCAGGAGATTTATATACACATTAAAATTGGGGAAGCCCTCTTCTGTGAAAAATCCCATTTTTCTTTATGACCTAGTAGCATAGGTGTCATGAAAGCCTATCTAGTATAATGACAGCAGAGGTGAAAAGTGGACTGACATCTACTCCAGGGCTTGTTTCTAATTGCCCTCACTTTGCCTTTGATATTCTCGAACTGTAGAGCGCATCACAATAACCTGGACTTGGATGAACACAGGTGGTTGAGTTCTGTCTTTCTAGTTACTGATTTAGTAAGTCAGGGAGAAATACGATAAATGGAGTTTCTAGAATGTTTTCAACTGATGCTGTTGTTGATGATATGGTTTAGAATCATTGCTCTGAAATCAGATACTGATCTGTGGTTTACTTTGACTGAAACAGACTGCAGAACCCACCACGGAGGGTAACTTTGTTACCTGTGGACTTCATGGCCTTAGGGAAGTTTAATCTTTTTGGGCTTCAGTCTTTCCAAGTGTTCAGTGGGGATGAAATGAAAGAACAAAGATAAACAACTAGTAGGTAACAAACTAACATGGTGCCTGGCAAGAAGTAACTTCTCCATATGTATTATTTATTTTGCTCTTCTCCTGTGGGATTTTAATTGCTTTTGAAACCATTAAAAGCTACTTGTTCTCACTTGAATTTCCCTCCTGGTTTTTACCCTATTAAATTCTCTGCATTAAATCTTGGGTTCTAGCACTAACAAATTTTTGATTTTCATAAGTATATTTGTTACATATGTTAATATCTCTGTTCTCTATTTTTTCATTGCTACTCATAATCAAATCATTCTATAGTTGCATAATCTGTTAACTCAACACTCCCTTCAATGTAGATTTTATTATTCCCTTCTCTATGCTAATAGTGGAACTTGTTTATTTCTGTATTGCTGAACTGACAACATTGCATTTAACTGATGAGTAAATTAACTTAATCATCACTTAATCATTTCTCTCTCCCACCCCCCCTCCCCCAGGATACTCTTCGCTTTATAGCAGGGTCACAACTGACTCATTTGTGTTGTGAACATGTGCTACATTGCTTGGTGCATAGTAAGTGTTTGATGGATTTGCAGGGATAGAAGCAGTCTATATGAGATCTTCTAATTTCTTTTTAGGTGTTCTCTGTCTCCAGCTCAAGGGCAACGAGATTCCCAGCAGGGGTTTTAATGAGTTGGCATAGACGTAGCTTTCAAGGGAGCAAGGAAAAGTTTTCAGTCTTTAAAATAGAGACACCTACAAATGAACATGAAAATGAACATGATTTTTAAAGATTTTATAACAGTTGAAATAAAATCCATTGAAACTAAGATGCTAAACTTATATTCTAATCAGCAAAAAACTTAAGAAATTGAGCTATAGTTGAACAGATTTTCTTCCTACATGCCTAGAATACATTTATCATGTATTTATCCACTATAGTCTCTTATTTGAATTTCTAAGAATAAGACTTGTATCACTGAATTACAATGAAGGTGAGTTTGCGAGTATTGGAACTGCAATAAGTTTTTTAGATTTGGAATGAAGTGTGGACTATTGATAGACTTGCGGAACTCTTGAATCTCCTAACATGGAAGACAGTGTAAATTCTACAATTTAAGCATATGCATGACAGACTAAAGGCTCTTTACCATCATAACTTACGATAGCTGTAAAATATCTTCATAGAAGCAGCAGTGGGATGATTTTAGACACTTTAGTTTTGGTCTGTGTGATTCCAGATCCGTTATCTTTCTTACAGTTTTCTTTTTAAAAGTTTGACAAAATGCCTAAGAGTTCTGAAGAAGGCTACATAAAACATGTCTTAGGAAGAAATGACTATACTTGCCCCTTTATTTTTTGAACATAGAGAATCTCATTTTTAGTATTTATCCCACTAATAATGACCTTGATATTCTTTTATTAAGAAGTATGCCGAAATTTGATCTTTGATTGTAAGTGTCCCTTAAAGTTACATACCAACAAAATGATCTATAGATAATATATATGTATATATATGTAATATATATATTAGAAGATATATATATTAGAAGATACATATATTAGAAGAGCTACGAAAGAAGTTGTACTCTGATTCTGTCTTAAATAAAGAATTGGAGATAGGTCTCAATGAAAACCGTCAACCAACAAGCTAAACTGAAAACTTTGCTGAAGGAAGGCACTAAGTACAGATCCATATCCATGAATTACTGAATATGGAGTTTTTCAGTACTTGAATGTTTTTGTGATACTTTACTTGTTTGCTCTGTCATGGCCCAGCATACTAAATTCATCCAGACATGGTGGTGGGTGAGTAGTTCATTATCACCATAAATTGGTGACTGGAGTCTGACTAAGAAGGGACATAATTAGCTGCCATGCAAATGAATTTGGACTCCATCTGGAAGGAGTTAAATATGGTGGCAATATGAATGGACTGACTTTTTTTTTTTTTTTAGATTGTTTTAGTAACAACATAGACTTACTTTATTTGGTTATGCAACATCATTGGTTGCTAGGCTTTCCCTAGGGGACTATATGCCTCAATGTAGGTTTTCTCTCTGATACTATTTGAGGGGCTTTTTTCTTCCTACTAAAGACCTGCCTACTCCATAGTATTTCTTTCATCAAATGGATGAGTCTTTTCCCTTTTCTGGTTCATATTGGTGGTCTTTCACGTTATAGATGAGGCAGCATAGTACAGTAATTCATTCCTATAACAGGCATTCAGCGAAGGCTGAGTGAACTCATGAATGAGTGCCTGCTGTCTCTAGATACTCAAGGATACCCGAATGACAAAAATGGCTCTCTTAAAGAAAGCTTTTCTTTTTGTACTGTAGAGTGTTGAAAAATTAAGCCCAAATTTGAAGTAGATGAAAATTCTATAAAACAGGACAATTAATAAAGTTTTGTAAGTAAAGTTATAGTAGCAGTGCTCAGAGGTGAAAATGTGTTACTTAATTAAAAATATGTTGTGACTCAAACTCTCTTATGGTACGTATTTACATAAATATGTTTCAGCTTTTTTTCTTTTTCTTTTTCTTTTTTTTTTTTTTTTTTTTTTTTAAGATTTTGTTTAGTAGAGAGAAAGCATGAGCGTGCACAGCCCAGGAGTGGGGCAGAGGGAGAGGGAGAAGCAGACTCTCTGCTAAGCAGGGGGCCAGACATGGGGCTTGATCTCAGGACCCCGGGATCATAATCAGAAGGCAGATGATTAACTGACTAAGTCACACAGGTGCCCCTTTACCCTTATCTTTAGTAGCCTTTGTACATTCTATGTTGCTGTCACTAACCTTAGCAAACTAGGTTGGAAAGTAACCGTTCCCCATTTTGCCCTCACTGCACTGATGGTGCAGGATTTTAAATTATGTATTATACATCTTTTGTAAGAGGACTTGTGCCAAATACTCTTAAATTAAAAAAAAAAAAAAAACTTTTTCAAGAAGGAATGGTTTTCATATGGTAATCAGTCCAGTTCTAAATAATCAAAAAGCAATGGTTATGTTTATAATTGCCTGATTTCACAAATATTTGTGACTAGTCATTATTCTCATTTACTACATTGTTTTCTAAGTGCTATAGATCGGGACATTTACCATGTCTCTCAATTAAAATAAGTTACTGTGTTAAACAAGGACACCTTACTATTTAGGAAAGAAACTCTGAATTGCAGCTGCTTCTCATTTTTCAAGTTTACTGTAATACTCTTCTCAGTGAAGGTCCTATAACAACCTTTGCTGTATATGAATTCTTAACCCTACTTTCTTATCTCTTGAAAATGCTGCTTATTACAATCTCATATAAAGTCAGGCATGTTTTAACCTAATTTTCCTCTCCACCTTCTAGTAAGAGACAAAAAGGAAATGCAGTTAAAAGCAAATGAGAATAGTTGGATACCTGGTAAATCTCCTTTTACATCTAGCTCCAGTATTTGAAGTCATTTTAAACCTACTGGAAGGAGAATCATGGTTGGAACAGAAATTAAATTCCTTTTCTTTACCTCACTCCAAGGCAAAAACCTCATTCTGATTTCATATTTGAAATCAGAAACAAAAATCAAATACTAATCTCTTACATATAGTGATTAATTAAACTTGCCTCAGTCATAAAATTTTGGTTCAGTTTCAAAGTAAAGAAGATTATGTCCATAACATTGACAGTCTAAGGTTTACTGTATAATAGATAACTTCAAGAAAAAAACTTCAGTAAAAGATGTAATGTATACAAATCTCAATATGTGTATGCAGTGCTTCTCCGTGTAAAACAATTTTCAATACTTTGTATGGGTGAAGTTTTTCTAGATCAGTGGTTTAAAACTTTGTCAAAAACAAAGAATATTTAATATTATGAAAAATTAGACTCTCATTTTATTTTTTTAATAAAATGTGTTTGAAGATTTTTTTTTTTTTTATTTGACAGATCACAAGTAGACAGGCAGGCAGAGAGAGGTAGAGGAGGAAGCAGACTCCATGCTGAGCAGAGAGCTTGATGCGTGCGGGGCTCGATCCCAGGACCCTGAGATCATGACCTGAGCCGAAAGCAGAGGCTTTAATCCACTGAGCCAGCCAGGCACCCCTAGAATCTCATTTTAAAGTAGTACTTGTAATATACATTAAATGGGAAAATATTTAATAATGGTTAAAAAAAAAAAGCCGACAGCATTTTTATAGTGTCAACCAAATAACAGACACATATTAAGCATATAAACAACCTGAAGCCATTGAAGTATCACATCAACTCTAATATACTCCATTATCATATGAGAGTAATGGGGTTTGTAATTTGTCCAGGTCCACACAGTCAGTGATGAAGGTGGATTACCTTGAAACTATACTACCACCATAAATTCAGTAGCTTTTAAGAATTTGAATTTGTTCATTACTAAGTTATGGGTCTGTTTTAAATGGAGTACATACATGTGAGGAATAACTGACTTAGTCCATTTACTGATGATATCTTGCCTATGTCATAGTATGTACTTGTCTCATGTTTTAATGCCTGCTCGCTGAACCTGAATGGAATCTGCCACAAGTCATCTTGCTGATGCCAGCTTCCAATCCTGTATTAAATACTTAATATCCTTTCGTACACACTGCTGTTGGGCTAGAAATCTGCATGTCTAGACAGGATCAGCTGCCTACTCCTAGTACAACTGGGAAATGGATGAATTTTCTTTGACCATTCTCTTCAATTTTCTACCTTTCTTCCTCAGCACTTTTTCCATTAATACCCATTAGCTTTCCTTAACCCAAATCTTAAAATTTTAACTTTGTAATTACCTCTGACATTAAATATTAATCTCTACTATGGAGATACTCATTTAAACTGGAAAGGCTGAAAAGAAAAAAAAATGGAGGTTTTTTAGATAGGTTCACTTTCAGGATTGACATCTTTTCTTCAAACTAACTTGCCCTCCCAGAATTTTGGGGCCCACTCTTCCTCACTTACATCCATTTCTTTCTTTCTTTGTCTACAAGCAAGTGAAATCTTTTCATCTCCTTAACATCACACCATACCACGTAGACCATGATACAGCCTGCCACTGAGGAGCTTCCAATCTGACTGGGACTAAGTCCATAGTCTGCACTGCTGGACCCATCTGTGACAAAGTCATCTAAAACACTTAAGACAAGGCACTTCTTACTCCATTTGCTGTTGAGGGAAGCAACCAAAATATATTCACCAACTATGGTAGGCAGATAGTTTCCAGAGTTTGGTAATGTGTCAGGGGATGAGTGCTCAGGCCACAGGCAGATGACATTCTGGCTTGAGATAGTGCTACGGAAGAGACATGTTTTCTCTGTCAAGAATGATACTTTGTAGGCTCTGTGGAGATGTGAATGATACAGTGTAACTGACGTCTCACAAGTGTTGCTGGGGCTAAGTGTTGACACTTGGAGATGAAGAATGATGATGGTTAAGGAAGTCTGCTGCTAAGTGTAAAAATAAAGTGTGAATGCTAGCTAGTAATTGGGGCTATAATAACATTTAAATGTCTAGAAAAATGTATCTTAAGTCACTGGGAAAATGTTCACCAAGCAAATTCTAACATTTAGTTGTATACTTTAGAAAGATGAAGAAACTTATTGATCTTGACAAAATGTCATCTTGCAGTTGCAGGGACTTGAGCATTCTAAATATTTCATGTAGATCAGTAAATTATCCCTGCTGGCAAAGTTACAGTACTCTAGAAATGATAATCTCAAAAAAAAAAAAAAAAACCCACTTTATTTTCAAGTTAACATTTCATCCTAACAAATCATTTTCCAATGTAAATGAAGAAGCACCTGATTACAAGCCTTAAAGTTAATTTTCAGCACACACACACGAAACAAAAACAACATGAATTCTATTTCACATTTATCCCACTTGTTTTAAAATAGGCGAGATTTATATATATATATATATATATATATATATATATATATATATATATATATAAACTAGAAGGTTTAAAATGACTCTTAAAAACAAGTCTGCTTGATGCTTGATTTTCTGTATCAGCTAGGCTGGGCCACGGTGATCAGATAGTTGGTCAAATATTGTCCTGATGTTTCAGAGATACTGAGGTGTTTTTGTTTGTTTGTTTGTTTTTGTTTTTTTTGTTTGTTTGTTTTTGGTTGTTTGTTTTTGTTGGATGAGATTAACATTTAAGTCAGTAGAATATAAGAAAACAGATTGCCTTTGGCTCACCAACATTGTGGAGGGCGATCAAAGGTCTTAACGGCACAGATACTGACCTTCCTGAGTAACACGGTGTGGAATTCTGCCAGCAGATGGCATTTGAGTTCGAATTGCAGCTTCCCTGACCCTCCAACCCCTCCCACCACACTGTAGATCAGTGACATGTCTGTCTTTTAATTGGGTAGGCTAATTCCTTACAATAATCTTTCTCAGACTCCTTGAACGTTATCCTAACACATCCTAAACACATCCTACTGGTTTTCTTGCTCTAGAGAATCCCAACTACCACAAAGTGGTATTTCCATATTTCCGTTAAGTATCTTTATGCTCAAAATACCTTTGTTAATTCCAAGGTGACTGTTGGTTTAAAATAATGTTTTGTGGTTTTAGTATATTACTTTTTTTGGTGCTTATTGTAATGACAAATGCTAACTTAACAATTTATGTCCTGTAAGTAGTTATAGATTTTTTTTTTTTTAAGATTTTATTTGCCAGAGAGAGAGAGCGAGTACACACAAGCAGGCAGAGAAGCAGGCAGAGGCAGCGAGAGAAGCAGGTTCCCTGCCCAACAAGGAGCCCGATGCGGGACTTGATCCCAGGACTCTGGGATCATGACCTGAGCCGAAGGCAGCGGCTTACCAACCGAGCCACCCAGGCGTCCCAGTAGTTATAGATTCTTAGTAATATTTAACACATGTTCTTTACCTATGCTTAATTTTACAAAGGTGTGGGTTTTCCAAGTAGGAAAAAATGAGAGAATACAGAGTCACTTGTGACACTAAAAATTTTCTGAGCGGAAAGCATATAAAAGCACCATGCTGAAAGATTTTCCAAAGCATGCATGAAAATAAAAATACACCTTGCCTTTTCAAGATGCTCCTCTCCCTTCCTAGCCCTTTACTTTGTAACTCATCTTTTTACATGGAACTCCCCAGGCTTCAGTAGGATCTTGTAGCAGTGAGACTTACTGTTCCTCTTCATCTGAGTGAACACTCAAAATGGGTACAGTTGCCTCTGAAAGGGATTATAATGATGCAGAATATAGCCATAGACTCTTGACAAAGGTCTCCTTTACCCTCTATATAGAATTATCCTTTCATCTCTAATTTTCTTTTTTTTAACCCCATCCTGAATCTTTCAAAGAAACTTCTGGACCAAACATTAGGTAATACACCTGAAAATCAGCTCAATAAAGGGTGTTTAGTGGTGATAAACACCACATATAGAAGACATTGGCTAATTTTCTCTTGGGAATAAACTCTCTCCTTTTTTGGTGTGATACCTGCTAGTAAAATGAAGTGATTAAAAGTATTTTTTGTTGTTATTTTTAGTATAATTTTAGATCTGTGAAGTTAATCCTCACAAATGGTTAGAATCCTTGGGCCTTTGGGTGCTCTGGCTTTAAAAACAACTACACTTAAAAGTATTATTAACTTTCTCATTCTATGAGATGACAGAATTGGTTTTTGACAAAATCTTGACATTTTTCTTTGCAATTAAATTGACATTAATGAAAGTTGCTTGTCACTTTTTAGGATGACCTTCAAGGACTTTTAGAAATTTGTTTCTTGGTTGGTTAATAACTAAACTCCCTTCTAGGAGAGAGCCCAAGTTTTAAATTTGACTAGAACTGTATATGGATCTTGATGGTGACTTTGGCAATACCCTAGTGACATGACTGCCTGAACTAAGAAATGGGTGAGGCTACACTGGGATGTTAAGCAACCCTCGAAGCTGACTTTATAGATGGAGTAACATTAAACAGACCTGAGTAACAATATCAGTTCTAACTGCCTATACTTTATACTTCACTGAACTCTAATTTATTAGATGGAAGTAGTATTTTTGAATGCTAGGAAGCTGACCCTATGCGCAGTACTCAGGACAGGGTACGACTAAGCATCATGTATCTGTAGACTGTCTTTGTGCCTTGGGTGATTGTGAGTTAGACATACAGGGAATTTTCTTTTTGTCTACCTCCCTGAACTCTGTTTCCTTGGCCATACCTTAATGCCATTGGCTCTAAAGATTAGAGACAGGTTTTAAGGAAACTTGGGATGGCTGTTCTTATAGTTCAGTGGTTTATTCACTTTGGAAGGTAATACATTTTCCTGTCTAGGATTTGACTTAAATAAAAGTTCTTGTTCAGGAATTAGGAAGATAAATTCACGATAGTTTCTAATTCCTGTGCCTATCTGAATTCAGGGAACTTATGAGAAATACTGGTGATTATAAAGCTACATTCTTTGGGGGACTATCAGGTACAAGAAGAAAACAGAGGGAGCTCTCCTGTGGGTCCTCCAAGGAGAACGGGGGCATCTCCTCTAGAGGCACTTGAATAACAGACTGTGAGGTGAAATCCTGCCTGTTACTCACCAGTTCTGTGACAGTGGGTAAATGTTTAAACTTTCCTATGCCTTGATTTCTTACACATAAAAGGGTGCAGTACTAGTATCCACCTCTTATAGCTGTCTGCAGATTACATGAGTGAATTTATAACTCACACAGTAAAGCAGTACTTCATGTCGAATAACTTAAAAGAAGTCTTTGCTGCTATTTTTATAGCTGCATGAGAGGATTTGGTGATGCTTCATGAGTTGGCCTCTGGTGGCATTGCAGAGAGAGCAGACCTGAGCACTGTAAGAACATACTCTTTCATGAAAAGAAATGGGTATTACTTTAATTTTCCATGACTGAAAATAACTTTGGTTCAGAAGTTCCAATTTTAACATTTTAAGGTAAATTACTCACTTGTAATTGAAGACACTGTTTAATTACAGATCTACCTCATGATTTTCGTTCCGTGCCAGATTCCCATGCCTTGTCAGGGCAGTCTTCTCAGCTCCCCTATTCCTTCTCCTCAAGATACTGTCTGGGTTCAGAAGTAACTGTGAGTATGGTGGGGCAGTCGGAGCAGTCTCATCTTCATTGGCCTGCACTGAGGGTGATGGACTTCTTTTTCCCTTTGTTCCTTTTGGGAACATCTCTGTTCCCAAGGCTCTTGTCATCATCTGGTCTGGTAACTTGTGGTTTGTCCTCTCAGAATTGGTTGTTTTCAGGCAAAGTCTTTCTTGCTGATCAAATACTTGGAAACTGCTGGTCTGATGGTCAGCTGTGTTCTTTACCCATTCCCAGCCTTAGGCTGTTTACCTAAAGTTGACCGATACAGAATGCTTTCACCTTGGACCATAGGAATTCCCTGGCAGGCACAGGAGGAGCTTTTGTTATTGCTGCCATTGGTATTCTACCATAACTCTGTAATTTTTGTCCTAGAATTTAGAGCATCTCTATCCTTAGAATTTTGAGAGACATACCATCTGTTTTTTGGATCCTCTCTTTGAGGGTACCAAGACTCCCAAAGACCTTCATCTGAAATAATGTTTTAAAATAATTAACTTTTATAGTGAGTTTCTTTTCTTTTCTTTTTTTTTTTTTTTCCTCCCTTTCTCTCTAGGCTCTTCCATGGTTCAGGAATATAAATGTGGTCAGTATTTATAAACTTTATGCTCTCAACAGTGGTTGGGCTAACTGCAGTTGGTGGACCAAATCTGGCCCACTGCCTGTTCTTAAAAAGTTTCATTGGACCACAGCCATGCTCAAAGATTTATGCATAATTTATGAGTGATTTTGTACCACCATGGCAGATGTGTGATGGGCTTTTGGGCCACAGACTCTTCAAAAGATTTAGTGTCTGGCACTTTACAGAGTAAGTTTGACTCTGGCTCTAGACCTCCAGGATCTACTCTCTTTTCCAAGCCCAGAGATTTTGCAATTCAGAAGAAATCCATTTATCTCTTAAGTGCATTTTTCTTTCACACAGAAGACCCTTGTTTTTAAGACTATTGGGCCTGCTCTGAGTTTTAAAAATTCTTTTAGTGTTTTAGTTGCTTTCTTTGTTCCAGACTGTTTAAGCTTCCTCTTGAGACTGTAAGTGCCCTGAAGCCAATGGGTGCAGTCCTACCAGAGCAGATTAAAAAACAAACAAACAAACAAAAACAGTCTAGGATCTCAAAATAGTGTCCTGCCTTAACTCACTAGTTGCTAACTCACATTCAGGTACCAGTCAGTTATCAAAAGTTAATTAACTTGACATGCCAGGCAGTATGCTAGGTGCTAGGGCTGCAAATACTAACAAAACAAAATTTCCCAGATTTTGTGGACATGAAAGACTATTATAACAGAACTAAAAAAATATATTGCGGGAATCGTTTGTTGTGTTTTCCTTTCCTTTATGTTGCATGCAGACAACGAGGTTCTTTGTAATTACATCAGGTATGCTGGGCAGGTAGAGAGCCAGGTAGTAGAGTCAGTGATGCTGCTTGTCTTCCATGAAAGTTTAAATCCATTGCAAAGACACTGTTAGGAATCCTGGGATGGAGTAGCGATGGAGCATCTTCAACTGAAGGAAGGAAAAGAGTGTTCAAGACGGGAGTGAATAGGTCTGCAGTCCTGGGTTATTGTAGTAGTAGTAGTAGTAGACAATGACAGGAGCACCATCCATGGTAGTGCTTTGGAAAGGTGGAAGGTCTTGAAAACAGTAGCTGTAGGACTCTCCTGGGGAGGAAAGTGGGCAGTTTCCCAAGCTCAACAGATTGCTTTTTTTGTCTACACATAGCAGAAAATTTGTGAACTTCTTCTTCTTCTTTTTTTTTAAATTTTTATTTATTTTTAAAATTTCTTTTCCGTGTTCCAGAATTGATTGTTTGTGCACCGCACCCAGTGCTCCATGCAATACGTGCCCTCCATAATACCCACCACCAGGGTCACCCATCCTCCCACCCCCCGCCCCTCCAAAACCCTCAGATTGTAGACTCTGAAAAACAGTCTGTGAGCTTCTAAAAAACTGTTAAATGCTTGGAAAATGAGGATGTCAATGGAAACCATGATATAATGATGATTTAAACCCTGCTACCCACATTTTCCCCCAAACTGCATAAATTTGGTGTGACCCTAAGTGGTTTGTGGTATGTATACCTAAAAAGGTATACAAGGCAATAACTGTTGGAGATAGAATTTCCTCTTGTTCTAATTGGGCAGGGCCTAGGATTAAAATTTTACTTAGTTGAATAAGAAGCTAGAACTGGACATGTTGAAATACTTGAGCATATTTTCTATAATTTATGCCTAGTGAAAGAACTCACTCTTAGGACAACAGTTTGATTAAATACCTACCATGCATTAGATTTGGTAAAATGCAGCTGGCTAAGGTCAAGAAGTTACTGATGGATGCCACACAGTAAGCAAGTGACTGGTGTCATTTTTAACCCAGGTCTGGGTATTAGGAAATCCAGAGTACTTTCCCATGTGACTTGTTGACACCCGGTGAAGGGGGGCTAAGTAGGTAGCCAGGGAAGCTTCCACCAAGGAGTGTCACTCTATTGCTGAAACCATGGATGACAGGAGATTGAATGTTAATAACTGTCTCTTCTTGCAAGGTTTTGTCCCCCCCCCCCCATTTTTTACAATGACTACATTGTTAAACATCTTTAAATCTTTTATTGAGGAAGGCAAGCAGTAGAAGGCATTTAGGGAAGAAAATAACTTTTCATCAGGATACCTGAAGAATTCGGATTAGAACCCCCAAATCTTTGGGTAGAACAAATTATAGAAAACAGAAAATGAATGATTCATTGCTGGCTGAGTGATATGCCCTGGGAAAATGAGTTATGATTAGATCCACTAAGTCCTAGCCAGGTTTATGCTGCTCTGACATATATTAACAAGGAATTTCATAGATCTGGTTTAACTATGATATTAAGAATGTGCATAGTAAAAGAGTGAGTGTTTTTAAAATAACTCTCATTTACCGTGTACCAGCAGAACTAATGAAAGCAGAGTCTGTGCGAGGCAATATTGCCATGTAGCATATTGCCTTTTAGATGCCATTTTTGGTAATCTACCACTTAAAAATGAATGTTTTTTGTAGAAGGAAAAAAAACAATAATTGAAGAGTCTGTATTTCTTCATACCACATGGCAATTTCTAAGTTTCACAGGTGAGCATTCATTGTCAACTTAAAGAAATGGCTATAGATCGCTGATGAACCCTCATGCACTCAATTTCAGTATGAAGTGACAGATTTTTGTAGTGTTTTTCATTCCAAATTTCTGGTATTAAATATATATTTAATCTTTCAAGTGTCAGAGGGTAGGGAGGATTAAAAACAAAGTAGGACTTTAAATCTTTGATTAAAGCTTTAGTCTTACATTTTAGTCAGTTATTTCAGAATAAAAGTAAATATTTCATGGGAGTACAGATTTACATATTCTGATTCAAACCAGAATTTGAAGTCTTGTATATCAGACACTGTTCTAGGTAACAAGATAAATACTATTTCTAGATATCATAAATGAATATTAGTATTCCTAGGAAATGGAGAGATTTTGTTTATCCTTGTTGTAGAAATGGGAGAACTAATGTCCACGTAGTTTAAAATACTTCTAGTCCTGGATAGCTATTTATATGGCAGTAACCCAAATTTCCTGATTCTCATTACAATCAGCCATTTTACACTTTCCATATGAATATTTTCATAGTCATTCTCAAACTATGCAAGAAGATCTATGTGTATGGGGAAAAATCTTTTTTCATGCTCCATTTGTTTCTGTTAATAATCAGAGAAATGATTTTATCCATATTTCATAATCAGGAACAAATGGTTAAATTTTAATTCTTCTGCTGGGGAAAAAATTAAGCTAAAATGTTTGTATTCAAAACATGATTGAATTTTACAAGTTTAATTATTTGAAATTTCTAATTGGTTGGATCTGAAAGGCCAAGTAAATAAAATTAATAGTTGAAAACTAACACTTGGAGGTTTGAGTTTTAGGGACCGTTATAATACATTATCATATACTTGTAGTTATGTCTTCATCTGGTCACATGTATCTGTGTAAATGACAGAAACCACCAGATGAGCATGTGAAGATGGAAAAAGGTAAAGGCAAATAATGAATGAGTGGGAAAATTGCTAAGTAGACTCTGACTAATACCTAACCAGTAGTGGTGCCTAACTGTTGATTTCATAGAAGTAGGCATATGAACAGTATATTAAAACTTCTAAAACTAGTATATGAGGAAAAGCTATGTAAACTGATAGATATTAAGTGAGATGTGCATAAAGTCTCTAATGTAAAACCCTTTTTAGATAGTTCTGAGTCCTCAATAAAAGGGAAATATTTGGTATTTCTTACAGTTTTGGTTTTTAACCAAATCAATCCAAAAATAATAGTAACCTAAGAGTTACCAAGTTGTGTTACTCTATCAGCTCATGAAGAAAACATGGATACCTGATGCAAACATGAATACAGTCATGCTGACTTGGTCATTTTTGTGCATATCTCAGTGTATAACGCATTGATGCTTTAGTTAAAAAAGAGCACTTCTGTGGATAGGTTACACTAGGACAAACCTGAATTATATTAGACTACCTAAACAAACTACTTAGGAAAAAAATACTACTTTATGCAGAAATCCCCAAAACTCTCAAAATACTGTGTTGGATTAATTCGCACATATCCATTGAAGCCATGTATCAGATTTTTAGACTTAAAAATCTTTATTGTTCTACTTAAAACTGAAAGGAAAAACAACCCAAAGTCATTCTAAATATCTATTAGAACTATTAGAAGCATGGCTCAAACACTATTAAATTTTTTTCTACTTTCAATACATATCAGCTGCTCTTATTAGATCTGAGTGAAAATTCTGAGAAATGGATTTTAGGATACAACATATTCCTGTTTACATAGATGAACACTTTTGTAAGAGACTGGTTTGGTTTTAAATACCTAAAATTAAAATTAAAATTTCCTTGGAATAAAAAATTCATTTGTGTGAATGTTTTATTGTCCAGGGTGTATGTTGGCATTATCTATGTGGGATAAATGCCAACCAGATGGTCTATAGCAATCCAGCAGAAAGGCAGCTGGACTGGCCTTGCTTTGTATATATGGTTTAGCAGCCATGCAAAAACATCTGTGTTCTTTGCACTTGGAAAAGTAAAAATGAATCAAAAGTACAGCTCACACATTGCAGATAAACACTGGCTTTAAACTCATTATATAAATAGTGATGAAAGAATCTTAGGTATAGGTTTAGTCTTGCTGTGCTTCAGCTAGTATACCTTTGGTGAGGGGGAAGATAAGAAACCATGCAATCTCATGCAAATCAAAATTATGACACGTTTTTTTCATTTAAAGATCTGTAGCAAATAGACGAATGTATTCCAGAAAGCATTCTTCCTGACGTGATTTGAGGAAAGTTGTTTCATGGTGCTGAGTTGATTTCCTAAGTTTCTAGGTATTAACTATTGCATGCGATCTAATAAGAAAGTAAAAGAGAACAGAAAATGTGCCACTTCAGAAAATAGGCTTTTGAGTTCTGGTACACAAATCATCTTATTTATAATACATTATTTATGTTAAGATCTCCATTAACTTTCAGAGTTTGTGAAAACAAATTTATTTATGTATTTATTTTAAAGACTTTTATTTGACAGAGATCACAAGTAGACAGAGAGGCAGGCAGAGAGAGGGGGAGGCAGGCTCCCTGCTGAGCAGAAACCTGAGGTGGGGCTCCATCCCAGGACTCTGGGATCATGACCTGAGTTGAAGGCAGAGGCTTAACCCACTGAGCCCCCCAGGTGCCCCGAAAACAGAAATTTAAATGATAGCCATGAAGCTGCTGTGAGTACCTGCATTTATGAAGTTCAAACAGGCACATGCTCTGCAGAAAAGGGATGGAATTAAGAATAATTAGTCCTGTTTCTCATACTTTAGTATATATCAATGTACGAAAACCACACAAGAATGATCTGTGATGAGGATTTTAAAAAAAAAGATTGTGAAGTAGTAGGTTTGGGGTGCGAGCCAACAATCCGTTATTAATAAGCCTACCCAGTAACTTTGATATAGGCACCTATATTTGAGATACAAACTCAAGCAGTAGTTGACTATATTTCATTGCTCATATTCCTTTATCAACTGTTTTCATTATTTTACCCTTCCATCCGCTTGCTTGCTTTAATAAGTGTTAGTATCTCTCCTTCCATTTCCTGATGTCCTATTTCCCTGATGTAAAGGGGAGTCATATAGCTGGATAAAAGATATGGGTAGCAATATGAAAAACTGTTTCATAAACTGATGAGTCAGATAAGCCATAGTTAAGTGGAAAGAAAATGGATTTTGGATTCAGTGGGGTTTGCTTAGAAATTGGAGTTCTGATATGAGGAGCTGTGTAACCCTGTAATCTATTTCATTATCCTAAGCATCTCATATTTCTTACCTGTCTTTGTTAGAGTAATGCTAATTCTGTAAGAGATAAATCCTGAACTTGTAGAATATCTGACACTATAAAAATGGGGTAAGGAGGGGTCTCATCCTGGTTACTCAGGGACCCACACTGATGGAAGTATTGCCTTTAACAGTGAATCTTTACAAATGGCCCCACAGTTGTCCTGAGCATTGACAACTAGCTGGCAGTTGAAGAAAAAGAAGGGAGGATCTTACAAATTGTTACTGATTGTGGAGGCATAAAAATGGCAAACCAAAATAAGTTCTTGGAATGACCTGTAATAAGCTGAATCCATTTGCCTTGTACAGAATCCTTCACAGACATCCATGAGATGGTACCTTGCAATTCACTGAGTGGGGATGAAAAGAGAGGAGAGAAGCAGCTTGAGGAAAAGTGAGGTGTATGTAATTTGGAACATGTAAATTTTGGTACTTCAGAGGATATTAAATTGAAGATAGCTTCTTGGCAGTAAGATATATGATGCTGTGAGGAATGGGAAGGTTTCATGTGCTCACATATCTAAATATAACCAACACTCAGTAATGTTTGAATAGTCATGGAAGTCAACAAGAGTAGAGAAGGAATGAGTGCACAATAAACAAAAGACAAAAGGTCAGATATCCCAGGGATTAGCAAGAGTTAAGGGGCAGGAAGAAGAGGAGAGTGAGAGTCATGGAGAGAAATTCCTGGAAGAAGACAAGGACAAGAGAGATTGAGTAATACAGAAAATCTGCCATGATTGTCATGATAGCTGGGAAAGAGCCATTGATTTTTTTTTTTTTTTTTTTTTTTTTTTTTTTTTTTTTTTAGCGAGTAGGAGATGAGTAAATACCCTTTTAAATGTTAGGTAGAAACCTGATAGCAAGGGAGATGAGAAATAAACTGTTAGTGGGCTACTTTGAGGAGCTGATGTTGAAGAAAATGGAAGAAATGCGACTGAAGACTGAAGGTAGATGAAGATGATTTAACATGAAATTTCAATAGGTATGAAATTGAAGCCACAGATACATGGCAAGTCTTGTTTTGTTTACTTGTTAGGAAATGTAATATAGATCCAGTACCTCTCCCACCTGCCAAGGGGGAATTAAAGCTATCATTATGTGACTTTGCCCCCTATGTTCTTAGGGTTGAGCAGATATCCCCAAGTGGGAAGATATTTTCCTGATGGTAGAAATTCTCATTTCTGGCATCCAGTTTTTAAAAATGATACAAACATTTTCCTGTGAATTCCTGCTCTCCTCCCTAAAGGTCCTTAGACTGGAGTGTGAGTCTTCTGTTCTCCGATCCTTGAGACCTGCCTGTGGCCTTGAATGCTGCCCACATTCTACCCCACCACACTCTTCCTTTTATCTCCCTCTTGAGGAAATGTAATGGAAGCATTTCAAGACAGGACAGAGTATTCTTTAACTTGAAATAATTTCCGATTTCTGCGCAGCAAGGACCAGAAAATGTAAAGAATACAAAAGAAATGCAGACTACTAAAAGGGTAAAAAGAGTGGATTACCTCGTCACACTTATGGAGGTGCATTTTATTTTAGATACTATAAGAAGAGCAATAAAAAAGATTTCAAGGGGAAATGGGAGGTTGAACCTGGATGACAAATGTTCATACCAAAAATGTGTCAGGGGTTATATGCTCTCCTACTTCTCTCCCTTATTGACTTCTTTGCTTTAGTTAAGGCAGATGTGGGAATAATCCCTTCAAGGGGGACAGGATATCACCAAACTATGTGGAGTTCTCTGTGTGTTGGATGGCTGAGAGGCAGGGAGATTGCTTTAGAAAATAACTAAAGGGATGCATTCTAATGGTGCATTTGATATAAAAAGATAATTCTTATTTTCTCTTAACATGTCATGCATTAGCTTCAGAATTAATTGTAGTGGATTTTCAACAAAAGACCTGTAATCACTGGAAGGAGTTTTTGCAGCGTTCTTAGCTGTAATGGTACTTTCTAAAATAAAAAGATACATATATTCTTAGGTGAAACTCTCCTGGCTGTGACTGTATAAAATGGTTAAGAGAAGCATGACTCTTATTTCCCTGCAGTTTCTAGTATTCTTGCTGCAAATCTACTTGATACAGCTCATGATGAAAATTTATACACACATGGGGAGTTCAGAAAACTGTAGAAAAAAAATTGGTCTCCTGTTACCTCCAGAGATAGAGCATTACATAAGTGTTTCGTGTGCTACAAAAGTAATGCAAAAAAGTGATTGCAAAATGTAGTATACTGTCCTAATAACATCATTATTTCCTGAATGCCTTATACGTTAGTCATTTACTTGTGTGTATATATATATATATATATTTTTTTTTTTTTTGTTAACATGGCTTATTTAAATCCTAAGGTGAAAAAATTTATAATTATTTCTACCCATCCCATCAGTGTGTTTGTTAGTATTTTTTAAAAAGTAATTAGAAATCGAGGTGCCTGGGTGGCTCAGTCATTAAGCATCTGCCTTTGGCTCAGGTCATGATCCCAGGGTCCTGGGATTGAGCCTCATGTCAGGCTCCCTGCTCGGTTGGAAGCCTGCTTCTCCCACTCCTCCTGCTTGTGTTCCCTCTCTCACTGTCTCTGTCAAATAAATAAATAAAATCTTAAAAAAATAGAAATTGATAAAGAAGATTTCATGTCAAGGTTGATAAAGCATCAGAAGTAAAGGTTTCAATACTGGTTATGGTGGATGAACAAAGAAAGACTAAATGATGGTATGTGACTTGCTTAGGGACACACAGCTAGGAAGTAGCAGGGTTAAAATGAAGAAACACTGTTCCACATAGACTTCTAATATCCCTATTTCAAAATAAAAGAAGTAAAATTAAATAAAATGTCCATGTTTTTGGCCCATTGGGTTTCAGTATATATTTTCATCAGGACACAATTAAGGTTAATAATGACTGTATTGAGGAGAGGTTGTCAGCGAATAAAAGAAAATATATTGGATAAATGAAAACCAGCAAAACAGGCTTTCTAATGAATGTGAAATAAAGTCGTGACAGAATAAGATTCAGAACCTTATTATATGATGATACCGGCTCAAAGTAAAATATTCCTGTTTTGTTCTTAAATACTCTCTGTATACCTTAAACTATAAGTTATTAAAAAAAAAAAGAGATGGAGAAATCTAGTCTTGTAATATTGTTATTGGTAACTGGTAAGGAATGGATAATAAAAATAGTGAATTTAAATGAGTTTGTGTAGGGGCACCTGGGTGGCTCAGTGGGTTAAAGCCTCTGCCTTCGGCTCAGGTCATGATCCCAGGGTCCTGGGATCGAGCCCCGCATCAGGCTCTCTACTCTGCGGGGAGCCTGCTTCCTCCTCTCTCTGCCTGCTTCTCTGCCTACCTGTGATCTCTGTCTGTCAAATAAATAAAATCTTTAAAAAATAAATAAAAAAATAAATGAGTTTGTGTACAAGTATTACATGATACAGAAATACCGTATAGCCAGTTGGGAACTTTTCTTTCCATTTTCTTGTTTTTTGTTTTTTCTTCTTTCTTGAAACAGGAAGTTAAAAGCCTGAAGGAGATAACTTCTTATCAAAGAAACAACCCAGAGACATGCTCTCTACTTTTTTCCTTTTCTTTCTTGCCTCTGATCTTTTGCAGAGTTTGTAAAAATATGTCTAAATCCACTTTCAGATCACACCACTAATGGATGCCCTTGTTGGCCACCTTAGTAGTGAGGCCAAAGATTAAGTGGTTATGGAGACTACACTTCTGTCCTGTTCTGAGCATTGCTCTGCAGGTCGAGGCTGAATTATACTGACAGGATAAAGTTGTCAAGACAATCTCAGTTTTTCAAAGCTCTACCAGCAAAGTCCCAACTGTTTAATGAACTGTTACAGTTTGTGAACTACTATGAATCAAATTCAAAGAATGGAAATGGGAAAAATGTGTCCTGAAAGAAATTGCTAGGAGGTGTTTTGATCCCAGGAAGCAAAAGAAAAGAGTTCCTGGAAACTGGTAAGTAAGAATGAGGCAGGCAGGTGTGGAATCAGGGTAGATCCCCTTTTAGGGAGAGGTTGTGAATGAAGGAAGGATACAAACTACTCCATGACATTTCTCAAGTATAGGAAGATCTCCCAGAACAGGCAGGAGATCTTAAAAACAGGGGTTAGCTATGACCAAAAAAGATCCAAAACAAAATCAAATATTAAAGAGCTATTAAAAACACATAGGTACTTACAAGTCACCCTCTAATATCATGTGTATGTGAATGCATACTGGTCAACCTAATTCTTTTCTTTTTTTAAATCTAATTCTTCTTAAAAAATGATGGTGTGACTTTGCCATTGTACAAAGAGTACAATGCGTGACTCATTGATGGCATTTGGTTATTTTCAGGGTTTGGGGGGTACAACTAATGTAATGGAAGATCATTTTAGGAATGTATATCATCTGTATGCTTCTTTGGCATTAATTTCTAAAGATTTATTTTTTATTTTTTATTTAACAGACAGAGATCACAAGTAGGCAGAGAGGCAGGCAGAGAGAGGAGGAAGCAGGCTCCCTGCAGAGTAAAGAGCCTGATGCGGGGCTCGATCCCAGGACACTGAGATCATGACCTGAACCAAAGGCAGAGGGTTTAACCCACTGAGCCACCCAGGTGCCCTGGCATTAACTTCTAAAAGTTGAATGGCTAGTCCAATGGATTTGTACATTTTAAATTTTGAAGCACATAATTAAATCATCCAATGAGTCATTTTCTTCTTCATCTTTTCTTTTTCTTATCTTCCTCCAAAATATGAACTACTTTCTAGATGTTTCAGGAGTCCCTGATTACAATTTTTACTTCCATCACAAACTTGGCAATTTAATTTTTCATCCTCACTTTGAAAAAGCAGGGGTAGGTATACTTGTATCAGACAAAGTCAGCATTGAACTATAGAACTGTTAAACAGAGAGGAAGGCCATTATATAAAGCTAGAGGGGGTGACTACATGAAGAAGACACACCTGTTAATATTTATGTAGTAACACTGGGGCACCTAGATAGGCAAAGCAAAAAATAACGGAGCCAAAAGAAGAGAGAGAGCATAATAAAATGATGGTTTGGGACTTTATACCCCACTCTCAACAATGAATAGGTTATTCAAATAGAATCAACAAGGAAAGAGGAATTGAGTAACACTATGGAACAAATGAAACTAAACATCCAACAACAGCAGAATATATATGCTTCTCAAGTACACATGGGACATTTTCTAATACAGAGCATGTATGAGGCCACAGAGCAAGTCTTAGCAAATGCAAAAAGATAGAAAGCATCCTCAAAATGTGGTCTGACCACAATGACATGAAACTATAATAACAAGAGGAAAATTGAAAAAAGTCATGATCACATGGAATTTAAAGACTATGCTGAACAACCAGTGGATCAAAGCGGAAATTAAAGGGGATATAAAAGTTGCTTGAGGGGTACCTGGATGGCTCAGTGGGGTAAAGCCTCTGCCTTAGGCTCAGGTCATGATCTCTGGGTCCTGGGATCAAGCCCCGAATCAGGCTGTTTGCTCAGGGGGAGCCTGCTTCCTCCTCTCTTTCTCTCTCTGCTTGCCTCTCTGCCTACTTGTGATCTCTGTCAAATAAATAAATAATTAAAAAAAAAAAGTGCTTGCTTCAAAGGAAACAAAAATGGAAACACAGTGTACCTGAATTTGTGGGATGCGGTGAAATGCATTCTAAGAGGGATGTCCATAGCAATAAGCGACTATATTGAAGAGCTAGCAAACACACAACCCAACTTAAATAATTCATTTTCCTTATTATTACTCCCTGTTGTCAGAGATTACATGGTTAGAACTTAGATTCATTTAAAAAAATTTTTTTTTAAAGATTTTTATTTGACAGAGATCACAAGTAGGCAGGGAGGCAGACAGAGAGCAGGGAAAGCAGCCACCCAAGTGCCCCTAGATTCATTTTAAATGAAAATGGAATATCAGGGCACCTGGGTGGCTCAGTGGGTTAAAGCCTCTGCCTTCGGCTCAGGTCATGATCCCAGGGTCCTGGGATCGAGCCCTGCATCGGGCTCTCTGCTCAGCGGGGAGCCTGCTTCCTCCTCCTCTACTCTCTGCCTGCCTCTCTGCCTACTTGTGATCTCTCTCTGTCAAATAAATTAATTAAAAAAAATGGAATATCTATTAAACATCATTACTAGGGAACTAACATTTGAGGTGGATTAAATCCTACTGGGTACTGATAATAAAGTATCAAGTAGAATTTTTCACCCACATGTTACAGTTTCAAATTTGGTATAAACTTAGTTATAGTCCTTATTAAAAGAGCTGGCCTCAGCAGTATTTATAAAAGAATGCAATTTTAATCCCTTAAAAGTAGAAAACCATGTAAAGAAATTGCATTAGGTTTTGACTTTCACTGTGATAATTATTTAAGATGAAGCTTACTATTAAATGGTTAGACTAAATCTAGATTTTTTTTTTAATTGTAAGGACGTTGGTATAATTTTTTTTTTTTTTTTGGTAAGCTCTTGTGTGTGTAGACAGGACTTTGCATACGAGGATAAGCCTGTCATTTTAGCACCTTCATAATGTACCAAGAGAGTTAGCATTAAATTCCTGTTTTCCACCCCTCCATCCATTCATGCTTCTGAGACTGATGATTTCATTATGGAAATAACTGTGGATCAGGCTTCTGTTTTCTGTTTATTTTGTGTACTTGAGAGGTGAGTTTGGGTAATGATAAAGAAAAGCGAGAAATTACGGTTTCACTTGTTTTTATACTACTGTTCTCTTTTATTCTGATAACTTACTTATTTTAATCACAGATGGGGATTTTATTGGTCAACTTCACTGGATAGTCCCCTAAATCTAACAGTTCCCCCCCCCTTTTTTTTTT